>NC_046661.1:149880990-149936990 GCF_010883055.1 Belonocnema kinseyi | reverse complement strand
CCCCCCCCCCCCCCATCTTACTTCATCAGGATCGTTGCCCTCAAAATGCATAGAGATTAGATCACTGGATAGGGATAAGAGTGCAAACTGCAAGAGCAGCAGGCCAGGTTCGGATCTTTAATTTGATATTCAAATGATTAATAATTATTAGGGATTCGCTAAAAAAAAAATAGTGACGTTATTAAATTCTCGATAAAAGTGTGGATTCAAGTGTTAGATTGAGGAAATTCTTTTGATTTACACAATTGCAAGTTAAATTTTCATCAGACCTCGCATGATTGATCAATTTATGTATTTGACAAAGTGTACAAAAAAATTTCCGAATGCGTCACTCCTATTTTTTAAAGAATGTCACACTTGTTTAAAGAAATGCGTGTCTGCAAGATTTATAATTTTGTCGAGTCTATTTCGTGAAAATAATTGTTATAAACTTAATACTAAATTGAAAAGTTAAATTGAGAACTCGATTCGTAATTAAAAATATGGGTTTATTGTTATCTCTCGTATTCTCTGGTTCGTAGTTGCGCGCGCAGGCGCACGCGCTCCCTCCCCTCCACTCACCTCAGGCGATCGAGCATGCTTGCACGCGTATCATAATAATTATGACGCGCTCTGTCTATTCTGTTATGCGAACGCGTGCAGCATGCATCGCTTTCAGCGAGTGAAACCGCGAGGCCTCACCGCTTGCCGATTCACTGTCACTTTTGTAATACCGTTGCTCCTTTAAGCGAGACGCTAATCGACTTACATTTTGCGCGCGCACACACACACACACACACAACGGGACATTTTCAGAGAAAGAAAAATAATCAGCGGAAGATTTATTATGATTGATCTCCAACGTCAATCATAATTAATGGGATCTCTAATCATATAGAGAACCTGGCATTTGTCAGGAAATTTTTATATACCTGGAGAAATTTGGATTTGTCAGATAATTTATTCGAGAGCATGAAATTGCCACTATTTAGTTAAAAACTCAACTATTTCGTTTATAATGCAACTGTTTGGTTATTAATAATTTTATTTTCTTCAAATAGAAAGTTCATCTATTTGGGCGATTAGTAATTTCTTTGAAATTTCAACTGATTGGTTAAAAATTTGTTGGTTGAAAATTCATGTTTTTGTTTGAAAAATCATTTTTTGTTTGAAAATTCAACAGTGTGATTGACATCTTTTTTCGGTTGACTGAAAAAACTTTCGTAGTTGGAAATTCAAATCTTTCTTAATTTTATTTTGTTGATTTATTTTGGTTACAATTTTTTTTGCAAATTTAACTGTTCCAGTTCAATGTTCCATAATTTTAGCTGAAAATTTATCTTTGTGAATTAAAAATCAATGATTCCAGTTAAAAATTCACAATTTTACGAGTAATTTAAAATTAATCACGTAGGCTGAAAATTGAAACATTTTTTAAAACTATTTTCACCAGTTTTTTTTATTGACAATTAGTTGTTTTTTTTAAATTGAAAATTTGACTAGTTTAGTGAAAATTCGTTTTTTGCTTAAAATTAATTTTTTATTGGAAATTTAACTAATCCAGTTCAATATATCATAATTTTAGTTGAAAATTCATCTTTTTGATCGAAATTTTTTCCTTTTTTTCTGTTAATGCATTGATTTTGTTGCAAATTCTTCTTTTTTGGTGGAAAAGAAATTCTATTGATTGAAAATTCACCAGAATCATTTTAGTTCAAAATTCTTAATTTTAGTTAAAAATTAATCATTTTTCTTTAAATTTTAACTGTTTTGTTGAAACCCCGTTTTTTATTGTTGGAAATTTATTTTTTAAACTGAAAATATAACTATTTAAGTGAAATTTAGCTATTTTGTTGAAAATTCGTTCCTTTATTTGTTAAAAATTCATTTTTTCAATGGAAATTAAACTATTTTGGTGGACATTCTTTTCTTGTTTTGCTCAAGATTTATTTTTTAAATCGACAATTTAATTAATTTAGTTGAAAAATCAACTATTTTAGTGAAAATTAGTTTTTGTTTCAAATTAATTTTTTTAATTGAAAATTTAGTTAATCCAGTTCAATATTTCATAATTTTAGTTGAAAATGCATCTCTCTGGTTCAAAATTGATTTATTTTTTATTTAAAAATGTATTCATTTTGTTGCAAACTCGTACTTTTTAGTTGAAAAGAAATTTCATGGGCTGAACATTCATCACATTCATCATTTTAATTTAAAAAATCATAATTTTGGTAGACAATTTATAATTTTATTTAAAAATTCATCTCTGGTTGAAAATGAACATTTTCGCTGAATATTTATGTTTTTTAGTTATAAATTAATTTGTATTGCAAATTCGTTCTTATTAAAAAGTTTAAATTATTTTGTGGAATAATCGTGTTTTTTTTATTAAAAAGTAATTTTGTTTGAAAATATTTTTTTGTTCAAAATTTAACCATTTGGTAAAAAAAGCTCATATTTGTTTGTGAAAATTCTTATTTTTATGCAAAGGTAACTGTTCTTTTTGTTTGAAAGATCGTCTTTTTTGCTGTAATATTCATCTTTTTAGTTGTAAAATAAACTATTGCCGTTTAAAATTCAATCTTTTTTTATTAAAAATTCATCACTTTGGTTGGTTAAATTTAACTATTTTGTGGGAAATTCGCTTTTTTTTTAGTCCAAAAATAATTGTTTGAACTGACAATGTAACTATGTTAGTTTCGGTTGGAAAATTGATGCGTATTTTTTTTTATTTCAAAAGTGGGAAATAGGTTCCGACTTTCCAAGAGATTACCCTTTTAAGTTTTGGGCTGCGAAGTTCCGTCCGGGTTCGAATCCCTGCGCCGATAAACTTTTTAAATTTTTTTAGTACGCTTTTTGAATGTGTCTTTAAAATAAATCCCAGGAAGAATATTTTTGCTATGAATAATAATAATTTTTAGAATAAAGTAGGAAGTACTTGTATCAATCAAAGTTCAATTTTGATTCTCTGAGCCAGGCATGTGTAGGAAGAGATTTTGAGAATTTGAAATTTGGCAGGGGCGTAATTTCCGATCGTAGAAGCGGAAGTCGTTTCGCGTTTTTCTGGCTCTCTTCCAACTTATTTCATTTTGCATATTATACATTTCTGCAACTCCCTATCAATTTCATATCTCATATGTCCTGATGACCTACATTCACTTTATCGTTATCCCACTCGGTCAGGATGTCGAATAGATTAACCTCTATCATTAAAAAGTATTTTATTATTTGAAATATTTTTCTCTTATAGAATAGGTTTTAAAATAAAGTTTACTATATAGGATCTTTTGAACTCAAAATCTCCACCTGAAATTGTAAATAATAAAATCTCGAAAAAGTAACTCGTAACATCCGATCTTTGGCATTTAGAATGTAATAGGTGGCAAAATAGAGAATAACCTACTTTTAAGAGTCTAGATACACAACTCCCTAAAAATGACCACTTCGACTTTTCATTTCTAAAGCAAATTTCCAAAAAGTAATATTATAGACTAATTTTTTATAAATATTATTCTCCTTAATGGCAAGATAGTTCCTGTTTCGTTACATATCGGGTTACACCTAATTAAAAGATATATTTGCATTGAATTAAAATTACATTAACCTCTCATGACCCGCATGAATTAAATCCAGCTGTAAAAAAAAATATTTTAATTCAATTCACGGAGTTTTCTCTCGAGGCATTTGAAATAACCGATCGGATTGAACTTCTCGACTGACGGAGGCTCGCGAAAGGTGAGATGGTCGTCGTGGAATTGGAGATCGAATTGGAAATGGCGATTAAGACTAGGGAGTAATATTGCTGGAAATGTCGGTCATACAACGTAGGCGTGATCGTTCCCACGATCTCCTGTGCACCGAGAGTGCGCTCATATACACATCCCGGTGATGCCCTCGCAAAGAGAAAGAGAAGAAGAGAGCCTTTTCCAATCGTTAGATGTGCAAGTCCCACAAGGTCGACCTGTGTGGAGAAAACGATCGTTTTGCTTAACGATACACCTTTCACGCTTTCAAAACTGAAGGACACTTTTTATTTTAAATTGAAATAGATTCTGAAACATCCTTTATTTAAGGTTGTGCCCTTGCGTTGCTTGAGATGTGTAGTCTATTTGTCGGGGTTCGAATCCCGGCGGTTATAGTTTTTTTTTCCTCCCGCTAAACTGCTAAATAATATCTAATCTTATTTTTATTTATATAAAGTTTTTTGTGTGAGGAAATTAGAGCTGTATATTTAGTTTTGAATAAGTAAATAACATGTAATGTGTTCTGAATTATGAAGTGTGTTTGTGTCTGCTAAAGTTGCACGCACGTGATCATTCTCTGGTACAACGACCGTCGATTTGAAAGTATAATTCACACTATGTGTTATGCGATTAGCATAGACCGCCGTCTAATAATCGACGCAAATCGTAGATCAGAACGCGATCCTTTGCATGCGCTGTTCGATAATTGTTGCATCGAAGTCACAACACCCAAGGACTTCTCGTTAAAAATCGAACGAGATGACGAAAGGAAACAAATTTTTCCTGCTCCTCGATCATCGCGAGATGATGACAGACGAGGAATTCTCGATTGGCGCAGAAACGTAATAAGATACACGTGGATTTCAGGAAATTTGTAATTCATCCATTTTCATTCGTTCCGCTATTTCCCATTCAAATTTTATCGTCTCGTTCAAATTCAATTTAGCGTTTTTTACCCGTCATTTTATTGTCTGTTTTATGAGTCATTAAAATTGTTTGTTGTCGTTTGCTGCCTGGAATATCATTTGAAATAATTGAAAGTATTATTGTGATTATTGACCAGAAGAAAAATTCGAAATTAAAAAAAGAAGAGAAAATATATATATATATATTTATGAAGAATGTTGAAAGGTTTGTAATGATTTTTGTGAAGTTAAGAAAACTTTAAAAGAGGGCAAGCGTTAATCTCGGGTAATGGCTAAAAGCCTTGTTAATGGTTTCTCGATGTCAGGAACATGTAAATTTATGTAACGTGTTTTATTGACACTCCCACTCCGCCCCATTTTTCATTTCCAGTCTTCGTTATCCACTTTTCAGCGCCTTGTAATCGAACTTAAATGCTTGTAACTGGTACCAGGGAGCCGATCCTTTTAGCCTCTCGTCACGATTATGAGTCAAAATGATTAAAGTTAATGGCGAGACAAAGTGCTCGGAAGGAACTCACTGGCGCGGATGAAGTGGATAATTGGAAGGCTTGCTTCGAATGCAACTTCCCAGAAAAGTGACTCGATCGAATTTTTCAAGGACTGGCTTTGCTCGCGATTATTCATCAGGAACTTAATAGATTTCAACTACTTTAAATCTACACTTTTTGAGGTTATGTTTCATCATTTTATTTACAAATACACATGGGGGCAACTCTTGCCATCGAGAGGAATCTACTCACCAAGTTTTTTCTATTTATCTGCTTTATCTGATTAGTTATATTGGGAAAAAGTCGTGAGGTGTGGCTAGCGGATTAAATCAACCAAAGGGTGTTTAGAAAACATTTGGGTCACGATTTAAAGAGCATTTTAATGAAATTTTAAATTGCTATGAATTCAAATCAATTCTCTGTTTCATTTTATATCCAATTCCCATCCTCCTACATTGTGATCCTATCAGAAAAAGGGGTAGTAATTTTCTCAGGGCACAGCTGCACAAAGGCGATTATTACAAGTAATAATTGATAGTTCAGCATTTAATCGCTGCTCTCTTTTCCACTGCACACACATCTGTTTCTTTCTTTTTATTATTCTTTTCTCTTTTTACTCGCAGATGCTCGCAATGGTGCTTACCCTTCTTGTTTGTTACCTTCTCAGATAGGCAAGGAGAACCTAGCTGCATATTTGCCCCAAGGATATGAAATCTTCCCTTTATAGTTTACAGTTTACAATTTACATTATACCGTCACTCTTTTTTTTTTCAATATATTTTTTTACAAAGGCCAGAAGAAAATTACACTCTCTGGCATTTGCATTAGACGCTTCGAGTCAATCGAGTTATCGGCAGATCAATTGTGAATATAGACCGAGATCTGCCATTAATACTCAATGCCATATGGTCGGCGTAAGGTTCTTCTCTGTCAGAAACTCCGCCTCTCAAATATACCCAAGGGTCTATTCGAGAACCATCTTGAAAACGATCTCAGTCCCGGTGGTCAAGTGTCCAATTCCAATAGAGCGGACCATTTTTTTTGCTTAGCTCTTCTTAGCTGCTTAGCAGGTAGCACCGTTTCCTTTCAGTCAGCGTAACGAGAGCTTTGCAGAAAGATTCTCGGGGCGGAAAAATCTGGGGTACAATGAGACTTGTTAGTATGCTCGGCAGACGAGAATTATGGCCCGGGATAAAGACGTTTTCTTTGCGAGAAGCGACCTGAATAAGCCCAACCCCTCGGGAGAAAAACGGCAGATTTTAGAAGATCAAAAAAAAAAAGTTTGAGTTAGGTTCCAGGATTTTCTGTTGCCATCGAGAGGAGTCGATATACCAAGTTTCCGAGCTTCATCTCCATTATCTGAAATTTTATCTAAAAAAAAAGTCGCGAGGTGGTAAATTTCCTGAGACGTACTTTTCAGCAGTGTTTTAATAACTCAAAATTGATCAATCAGCGGCAAAAAAAAAAAAATCCGAAGACTGAAATCCATCTTCATTAGCTACCGAATCTCTTCAGCTTAAGATGTAATTTATTAGCATCGACTATTTTTTTGTAATGCACAACGCGGACAGTGGGTTAAAAGCCACTCCTCCGACTTGTATTGCCTCACGTATACCGCAGATACCAGACGTCAAGTATAATTTAACAGCGCGTGGAAAAATGAACGATTACGGATTCAAGGCCTACACCGAGAGCGATTACCCGACATTACGCGCACCACGTCCAACTGATCCATTCGCAATGCATTTCGAGTCGAATCTGTGATCCACACAATAGTGTCATTGGACATTTTTATACTTTATTCCTAGAATCTTTGATGCTAATATCAGCATAAATCATTTATCTCACCAAGGCTTATAATTCAGTAAATAAGAGATTACTTTGCTTGCCATCGCGAAGAACTCATCTAGCAAAAATAAGAAATCAATACTCATCAGGGTGATTGTCATTGACAAAATAAGTCGTGAGGTGGGCAAGACAGGCATTAATCGTTTATCTCAAGAATGATTATAATTCCGGAAATGAAGGATTACTTTCCTTGCCATCGATAAGAAGACATCTGGCAAAAAATAAAAGATTTATATTCATTAGGGTGATTTTTATTTACAAAATAAGTCGCGAGGTGGGGAAGAGTTTTAGGCATTAAACATTTATTTCAAGAAGGCTTATAATTTTGAAAATAACGGATTATTTTTCTTGCTATCGAGAAGCAGATATTTAGCGAAAATAAGAAATTAATATTCATTAGAGTGATTATAATTTAAAAAGCAAATCACGAGGTGAGTAGTTAGTTTGTTTGAAAGTTCGACTATTTGCTTCAAAATAACAATTTTGACATTTTGGAAAATTGTAAAGGTGGTGCTTTTTTGTGAAGGAATCATAAAAAATAATTGGGTGATAATTATTATGTTTTTTTTTTAAATTTCAACTATTTGGTTAGAAATTCATCTGTTGAAAATTTGTTGGTTGAAAATTCATGTTTTTGTTTAAAAATTCAACAGTATGTTTGACATGTTTTTCTCTTGACTGGAAAAACTTTAGTTAAAAATTAAAATCTTTCTTAGTTGTATTTGGTTGATTTATTCTTTTTTGTTTCAATTTTTTAAATTAAATATTAAACAAATCTAGTTCAATATTTCATAATTTTAGTTGAAAATTCATCTTTTTGAATTTAAAATATTCCAGTTGAGGATTCATCATTTTACGAATAGTTAAAAATTCATCACTTAGATTAGAATTTATCTATTTTTAAAACTATTTTTAACTAGTTTTTTTGTTAACAATTATTTTTTTCAAATTGAAAAATCAACTATTTTAGTAAAAATTAGTTTTTTTGTTTAAACTTGAGTTTTTTAAAAATTGAAAATGTATCAAATTGTCCTTTTTTGGTAGAAAAGAAATTTTATTGGTTGAAAATTCATCAGAATCATCATTTTAGTTTAGAATTCATAATTTTAGTCCAAAATTAATTATTTTAGTTAAAAATTCATCAATTTGATTGAAATTTTAACTATTTTGTTGAAAAATCGCTTTTTTTTATTATTGAAATTTTATTTTGTTAAATCAAAATATAACTATTTTAGTAAAAATTACTTTTTTTTCGTTAAAAATTTATTTTTTTAATTGAAAATTTAACTAATCCAGTTGAATATTTTATAATTTTATTTAAAAATGCATCAGATTCATAATTTTAGTTGAAAATTCATCATTTTTATTGGAACTTTCACTCTTTCTATTGAAAATTCATTTTTTAACTGAAAATATAACAATTTGAGCGAAAATTCGTTTCTTGTTTTGATTAATATTTATTTTGTAAACGATAATTTAACTAATCAAGTTGAATATTCCATAATTTTAGTTGAAAATTTATCTCTTCGGTTGAAAATTAACATTTTGCTGAAAAATTATGTTTTTTAGTTAAAAATTCATTTATTTTATAGCAAATTGGTCTTTTTGGTAGAAAATAAATTTTGTTGGTTGAAAATTCATCAGACACATCATTTTAGTTGAAAATTCATTTTTTTAATTGAAAATATAACTATTTGAGTGAAAATTCGTTTCTTGTTTTGTCTGGTTTTATTTTTCAAATCGATAATTTAACTAATCAAATTGAATATCCCATCATTTTAGTTGAAAATTAATCTCTTTGGTTGAAAATTAACATTTTACTGAAAATTGATGTTTTTGAGTTAAAGATTCATTTATTTTTGGTGCATATTCGTCCCTTAGGGTAGAAACTAAATTTGTTATAAATCTTTTTTTTTCTGAAAATTTATTATTTTTAGTCGAAAATTCATCATCTTCTATTTTGAAGAGGCAGCTATTCCTTTTGTTTAAAAATTCATCTTTTTAGTTAATAAAGTATTGCAGTTTGAGATTAATTATTTTTATTGAAAAGTCATCACTTTGATTGTTTAAATGTAACTATTTCGTTGGAAATTCTTTTGTTTTTTGGGTCGAAAAATAATTTTTTTTTACTATTTGGTTCTCAAAATAAAAATTTTGTCATTTTGAAAAATTGCAGAGACAATTTTTCCATCGAGAGGAGACTATACCAAAAGTTAGATAATAATCTAAAGTGTGGATGATTTTATTTTAAAAATAAATTTTGAGGTGGTGTTTTTTTTTTCGAAGGAATAATAAAAAAGGATTTTTTTAAAAAGTGGAGGTTATAAAAAGCACCGGAAAGATAAAGCAATGGATTGACCGTGAGACAAGAGCGTGCATTGGCAGCCAAGAGCCTCTATTCTAAAACTTCATCACGTTCGCGTCACAAATGACGATTCCGTGTTCTTTAAGGACGGTCGTCCAATTGAGACACGAGACCGAGACGCCTCTTTAAAAGTACAAGGAAGCGTATAAACTCTCGAGATTCAAGAACGAGGTGTTTGTTGCGTCAACGAGGATCCTTGATTCCTTGGTTAATTTACTTCCTTACATGCTCCCTTTCCTTATCCGAATAAAGGACAAAAGTCAACATGACGTACAGCACTCTCCATTAAAGTCGAAAATCAACCACACGTATTTAATTCTCCTCAATCGGAATTTCCGGTCTCGTGAATCAGGTTTATAATATTTCTGGTATTGATCTTGAAATTCTATCTCAACTTAAAAGAAAATGCAACTTTTTTTTTTATTGAAAGTTAATTTTTTGCATAATTAACTGTTTTCTTGAAGATTAGTCATTTTGTAATATTAGAAATGTTAATTTTTAATGAATTGTTTAGTTTTTTAATAAAAAAAAAATAAAAAGTTGATAAACTTGATAGGACAACTTTGTCGGATAAGTGTTGACAAAGTCAGTTCTGTTAAGATTCTAGTCACATCTGGAAGACTATAATGGAACGTCTGTCTGTCTATCAGAAGTGATATGACAATATCGGAGATGTCGTTTTTCCTTGATTCTTTCCCCCCGATAAGGTATGACTTACATGGAACATTTTTCTTCTCATACATATAGCTATGATTCGAATCGCAATTTATACCGCGTATAGATAAACTGTCGCTCGAAGAACGAAGGCCGCGAACAAGTTCGAGTTGAGATGCGAGCCTGCCTCTCAGCTTGACCTTAAGCATTTTACTTCCGTCAGCTGCAGGCTAATGGCGAATAATATATTATATCTCATCTACTTGCATCTTCTTTAATAGGCTTGGCGATTTTCATTACAAGACACTTCTTCAAACTCATTTCAATGCCAACAATTTATTCAATTGTTCTTCCCATCTTTGTTTATATCAATCAGCTTAGAAACTCTTCAGGGTGGCGACTTGCCCAGGTATTTAATTTAAAAACCGGGAATCTGTAGCTGATTGCAGTAAAATTCAAGTTTTTATTATTTAAACAATTTTAGTCAATTTAGAAAAGTGATATCTACTTTATTTACAGGCATAGGGAGGTTGAGGATTAATTTATTTATTTAAAAATTAAACTGATTGGTTGAAAGTTGAACTAATTTATTGTAAATTAATTTTTTATTCAAGATTCGTCATTTTAATTCAAAATTCATCTTTGGTTGAAAATGTAACTAGTTTGTTGGAAGATCAATTTATTTTTATCTGAAAATCTAACTATTCGAGTAAATAAATAATAATAAATAATAGTAATAAATTATTTGGTTGAAAATTGATATATTTTATTGTAAAGTTCTACTTATTTTGATGGAAAATTGATTCCTTTGGTGGAAATTTGAGCTATTTTGATGAAAATTCCTTTTTCTTCGTTGAAAGGTAATTGTTTTAATTTTTTTCCGAAAATTCGCTTTTTTGGTTACAAAATGCTATTTTTAACTAATTTTTTGTTAACAATTAGTGTTTTTAAACTGAAAATTCAACTATTTTAGTAAAAAAAAATTTTTCTTTAAACTTGAGTTTTTTAAATATTGAAAATGTAGCTAATCCAGTTGAATATTTCAAAATTGTAGTTAAAATGCATTTCTGTTTGATTTTTTTTTTAGTTAAAAATACATTTATTTTGTTGCAAATTGGTCCTTTAAGGTAGAAAAGAATACTAAAGTTAAAAAGAAGTCAATTAAAAGTTTATTTACGGAAAAACTTACATTTTCAGTTTAAAAAAATAGTTTAATTTTCGACCAAAAATACAATTGAAAAAAACCCATGAAGTTAATTTTTAACCTAAGTCATGAATTTTCAATCAAAATAATGAATCATCAACTGAAATAGTTTAATTTTAAACCAAAAACATGAGTTTAAAAAAATCATAAATCTTCAACTAAAATAGTTGAATTTTCAAATAAAAAAAAATAGATAAATTGTCAACCAAAACTTAAATAATGACATTTTAAATTGAGAAAATTAATACTGAACCAGGCAAGTGGTTTTTTTTAAACTAAGACTGTGAAATTGATTTATTTTAGTGAAAAGTTCTACGTATTTTGATAGAAAATTGATTCCTTTGGTGGAAATTTCAGCTATTTTGATGAAAATTCCTTTTTTTTTGGTTAAAAGATAATTGATTTAATTTTTCCCCCGAAAATTCGCCTTTTTTTGGTTAGAAAATGCTATTTTTAACTATTTTTTTTGTTAACAATTAATTTTATTAAACTGAAAATTCAACTATTTTAGTAAAAATTAGTTTTTTAGCTTCAACTTGAGTTTAAAAAAATTGAAAATATAGCTAATCCAGTTGAATATTTCAAAATTTTATTTAAAAATGCGTTGTTGATTGATTTTCTTTTTTTAGTTAAAAATACATTCATTTTGTTGCAACTTCGTCCTTTAAGGTAGAAAAGAAAATCTATTAGTTGAAAACTCATTAGAATCATCATTTTAGTTAAAAATTCATGATTTTAGTCGAAAATTAATTATTTTAGTTAAAAATTCATCATTTTGATTGAAATTTGAACTATTGTGTTGAAAAATCGGAATCTGTAGCTGATCGCAGTAAAATTCTAATTTTTATTATTTAAACAATTTGAGTCAATTTAGAAAAGTGATTTCTACTTTATTTACAGTCATAGGGAGATTAAGGATGAATTTATTTGTTTAAAAATTCAACTGATTGGTTACAAATTCAACTAATTTATTATAAATTAATTTTTATTCAAGATTCGTCATTTTAATTGAAAATTCATCTTTGGTTGAAAATGTTACTACTTTTTTGTAAACAAATTTTTTTTTATCTACAAATTTACCTTTTCGAATCGAAAATTTAACTATTTTGTTGAAAATGCGTTTGTTTGAAGAATTATATTTTTAAGAGAAAATCGAAATATTCTATTATTTTAATTGAAAATTAATTTCTTGGATTGAAAATTGATTTATTTCAGTGAAAAGTTCTAGTTATTCTGATAGAAAATTGATTCCTTTGGTGGAAATTTGAGCTATTTTGATGAAAATTCTTTTTTCTTGGTTGAAAGGTAATTTTTTTAACCCCCCCCCCCCCCCACGAAAATTCGCCTTTTTTGTTAGCAAATGCAATATTTTTACTTGAAATGTTGGGAATTTAAATCCAAGTTGAACATGTGGGATAAAGCGGGACATCCGCGACGATTCCAACCAGAAAATTCAATACAATTCGCGCAATTCCCGCTAAGTCGTGTTCGACGGTACTCGAATGGAAAATAATTCAGCGGGACTATGGATAAATCTCGATTGCAGAGAATGATAATCCGACTTTTGAAAAAGTCCCCTTTTTTCTGGGAACCAGGAAGCTAATTGTGTGTCGCCAGCAGCTAATTGTGTATAGCCAGCAGCATTACGAAACTTTCCACATGGTGGTCGTCGGTATTCACGTTTCAGTGAAGATTTCCCGCTAATCTGAGTTCCCTTTGGTTTGATGGAATCAACGGAAATGGAACGTGAATGCAAGCCCTGAATGTCTATTGTAGAGAAGCTTAACCCTTTGACGTACTTGGGGTTGGGCCGGATTTGCACTGCCCCACCTGCAACCCCGAGAGAGCCTAGAGCAAATCTCGATTACTGCCTATAGTGAAATCGCAATCGCATTTTCCCCACGTCAATAATACATGATCCAACTTTACCGAACTCTTTTTCAAATTTTCTCGATCCCTTTCGATTGCTTTTACTGCACATTTTGCCTTGCACAATGCACATTGTAATTTGTACAATGCACCTTTTTAGAGTTTTAGACGGCCCGTTTAACTTTCCCTATTTTCCCATTTTCGACTTTTTTTTTTTGCCTGGACCATCAAAGCTGAGGCTCGAGACCCTGAAAAACCTTATGGTAAATTCAGCGCGGGACTTTCAAAGATCGTAAAACCCCTGTCGCACATAAATAATGCGCTACGCATTCATTTTGACCCCTTTTAAAAAGCCCACCGTCGCAAGAGACTGTAACGAGCACAGAGAACCGTTTTCTCCAAAGTTAAAGCCCGATGCTGAATTTTCGAGAATTCTTTTATCCTTGAAAAATATTGTACAAGGTTTTCAGAATTTTTTTCAAAGTCTCTTTCTCGTCGACAAAAAATTTGGAGAAGGTTGGGTTCGACATATATCATTCTAAAGTTAAAAGGAAGAAGTCAATTAAATGTTTAATATCCTTTAATACAAACGAACGAAAAATTTCAAAATAACAAAAATGAAGAAGTTATATTTTTAGTTGAAAAAAAAAATAGTTCGAATATTTAAATTTTCCACCAAAAAATTTGATTAAGAAATACAGTAAGATTTTAACAAAATAGTTGAATTTTCAATTAAAGGAGACAAATTTTCAACCAAAACCCAAAGTGGGATAGTTCCATTTTTAGTTAGTAAAATTAATTTTCAACCTAATTCATTCAATCTTCAACTAAAACAGTTGAATTTTCAAATAAAAAAAAAAAATATATTGAAAAAAGATAAAGTGTTAACCAAAACGTAAATAATTAAATTTTAGGTTAAAAAAATTAATACTCAACCAGGCAGTTTATTTTTTAACTAAGGCTATGAAATATCCAACTAAGACGATAAATATAAAAATTAAATAATTAAACTTTAGACCAAAAAATAAATTTTCATCTGGAAAATATAATTTTTCCACTCAAAATTGAATATTTCAAATTTGAGTCAAAAAATGAATGTTCAAAGAAATGAGCTTTTATAAATTATTCTGGAAAATTGAACTGGTATAATAGTTACATTTTCAGTTAAAAAAAAATTTTTTTCAACCAAATAAGAAACAAATTTTCGGACGATTTCTAAAAGTTTCTTTATTCAAGGAAAGAAAAAAATTCAACTAAAATGTTGCATTTTCAGAATCAAAAGATGAATGTTCAGCTAAAAATATGATTTCTCAACAAAAAATGTAATAGTTGACATTTCAAAAAAAAAAAAAAAGATTTTGATTTAAAATTAAAAACAGTTGTATTCATTCAAAAAGACGAATGTCCATTAAAATAGTTTAATCGTCAACGAAGAAAGATTAATTTTCAATCAAAAATGACTAAATTAGTAGCAAAAAGAGATCAATTTTCAAACCAAAAGGACAAGTTTTCGACAAACAGTTCATTTTCAACTAAAGAGTTGAATTTCCTACCGAAAAATTGAAATTTTCAAACCAAAAGCTCCAAATTTCTACAAAAAAGTTGAATGTTTTCAACCAAAAAAAAAAAAGATTTTTTAACCCAGCAATTTTAATTTTTAACCATAAAGTTAATTTTTATCCCAAATAATTCAATTTTACCCAAAAAGTATGAATTCTCGACATAATTGTTGATTTTTCAACAACAAGAAAAATGAGAATATTTTTATTTGAAAAAAATAAATTCTCCTATCAAAAAGAAAAAACTGTTACTAAAAATTGTTGAATTTCCGAGCCAAAAAGACGAATTTTCAAGTCAGTTGAATTTTCAACGAAGTAAGTAAAGTTTCAAACAGATAATACAATGTTTAACCAAAAAAATACGTATTCTCGTCAAAAAATATAATAGTAGATTTTTTAACCAAAAATAATAATTAACTTACAACCATAAATAGTTTGATTTTTTTTATTGGTTTCTGTTAACTTTATGCTTCGAAAATAAAGAAAAATTTCAACTGCACACTTTTTGATTTTTGACTGTACACTTTCAAAATTAGAACAATATAAAAGAGTGAAAAAGAAATCTTGAAGGAAAAGAAGTGGGTCCATATGTCTTTCGAAACTATGTCTTTCGAAATGAATATAGTAAATAATTATTAAACATATTAGCCATCTCGAGAACTTTCGATTATGCGCTTGTCCTTCGAGCACATGGGCGAGGTCCTATAAAACCAACTGCCTAAGAAACGCAATAAAAAATGTTATGGCTACACTGCAGTAATTGACTTGTGGGCGTGCAAAGCAAGCCATAAAGTGAAAAAAGTCCCAGAAAGTAAAAAAGCGTCGCGAGATGCGTGCATTTAACCTAATTAAAGCTTTTTTTCGACTTACAGGGTGGCAAGTTAACCGATAAATTTATTGAACGCAAAAAAACGGAGAATTTAATTTAAAAACCGGGAATTTACTTCTGATCGCAGTAAAATTCAAGTTTTCATTATTTGAATAATTTTTTTCAATTTAGTAAAGTAATTTCTACCTTATCTACAGTCGCAGATTTTCAAATTATCTCAGTTTTTATCTAATAAAATATGCATTTATTATTTAATTTTTTAATTTAGAAATTAAACTAGTTTTTATTTTTTAAATGTATGTACTTTGTGAAAAAATCGTTTTTTTTTTGTCGAAAATTCATCTTTTTGGTATAAAATTCAACTATTCCAGTTAAAAATTCATCTTTCTAGTTCAAAATTCTTTTTTTTTTTTAGAAAATGATTTTTTTCTTTGGAAGGTAATATACTTGTTTAAAAATTATTCTTTTCGGTTGAAAATTCAAGTATTGCAGTTTAATATTTATCATTTTAGTTGAAGATTCATTTTTTAGCTGTAAAATTCGAAGTTAGAATGCAAATTTTAGAAAAAGAAAATACTTCAAGCAGGTTTTTCAATAGTTTTTTTTGCTAGAAATTAATTTTGTTCTTTGAAGATTCATGATTTTAATTGAAAATTCATCTCTTTTTACAAAAAAGTAACTACTTTGTTGCAAATAATTTTTTTAACAAAAAATTTAATTATTCTAGTAGAAACTTGAACTATTTCGCTTCAATTTCTTTTTTTTTTTAAGAATACGATTTTTAACGGAAAACTCAACTATGTGGTTGAAAATGAATTCTTTTTTAATTAAAGAGTTTCTTTGAAAGTTCCTGCAAATCGTGGAAAATTCAACTTTTTTGCAGAAAATTCATCAGTTTCGTTGATTGTTAATTTTTTGAACTAAAAATTTTACTGTTCCATTTTGGTTGAATAGGAGTTTTTTCTTTCAAAATTAATTCTTTGTGCTTAAAAACGCTGTTTTTTATTTGATTGAAAATTCAGGTGTACTAGTTAAATATTCATCATTTTATTTGAAAATTCATCTTTTAGGTAAGAAAAAATTTTTCTTGGTTGAAAAATAAACTATTTTGTTAAAAATTAGTTTTTCTAAATTATAGATTCACCATTTTTATTAAAAATTCATTTTTTTGATTGAAGCGGAATTTTTGTACTGAAAATTTAACTCTTTTATTGAAACTTTTTTTGTTTTACATTGGTTTTATTACCTTAAAACTTAATTATTTAAGTTTTTGTTGACAATTTTTCTTGTTTTATGTATAATTTAAGATGAAAATTATTTATTTTTTTTTACTAAAAATGTAACTTCCATTTTTTGTTAAAAATTATTTTCATCTTTTTATAGATCAAAATTTTACTATTTGGTTGAAAATTTGTCTCCTTTGATCTAAAATTTAACTGTTTCGTTAAAATTCATGTATTTTGTTGAAAAATTGTATTTTTTGGTAGAAAATTAATCTTCTTGTTTGAAAATTAATCTTCTTCAAAAATGTTCTTTTTGGTAAAAATTCAAGTATTTGAGTTAAATATTCATAATTTTAGTTGAACATTAATCAGTCAAGATAAAAATTAATTCTTTTTCTACTAAAAATGTAACTTCCATTTTTTGTTAAAAATTATTTTTATTTTTCTAGTTCAAAATTAAACTATTTGGTTGAAAACTTGTACTTTTTGGTAGAAAATTAATCTTATTATTTGAAAATGAATTATTTTGCAATTTTTTGCTCTTATTGTCTCAAAAAATGATTAGAATGAGTGTCATGATTTAAAATAAAGCCAAAAATTTGAATTTTCGACAAAACAGTTGCATTTTTGATGAAAAAATACTTATTTTTTACCCAAATAGTTGAATTTTAACCCAAAAAGGCGATTTTTCACAAAACAGTTAAATTTTCACCTAAAAAATATGAATTCTCAATAAAAAATTAAAGAGTGTAATAGTCGGAAAAATTGAATTTTTTAAAAAGTAGTGGAATCCTTAAACAAAAGAGATACATTTTCAAACTAAATTTTCAACAAGAGTTTATTTTTCAGAAAATTAAGCTTCTTTATTGAAGAAATGAAAAAAATGTAATCAAATTGTCGTATTTTCAAGATAAAAAGACGAATTTTCAAATAAAAGATGTAATAGTTAATTCTAGAAATGATATTAGAATTTGAAGTCGCAACATTTTAATGCAATACTGCGGTTTTATTGAAGAAGTACATTCAAAAATAGCAAAGCCAGCCGGTTCCTGAAAGCCCTCCCTAAAATAAGAATCGCAGAAACGAAAATGACGATTCTCGGAAGGCGGGAATTAAAGAAAGAGATAAATGGAGCTGCCGAAAGAAACCTCGAGTAATAAAGATTGATAGATGTCCCCGAATAAATAAAGTCACACGCCCCTAACGAGGAGAGGCACGAGAGTGAGTGTCCTCTCGCCTAAATCTAAATCTCAACCAGACCTAAAATCCTCTCGTACCACTTTAAACGATTACGTCCTCTTTCTGTTCGCAGACGAAAAAGAACAACCCCAACCACATAAAGCGACCCATGAACGCGTTCATGGTCTGGTCCCAGATTGAGCGCAGGAAGATCTGCGAAATCCAGCCTGATATGCACAATGCCGAGATTAGCAAGAGGCTTGGTAGGCGCTGGAAGACCCTGGACGATGCAGCAAGAAGGCCCTTCATCGAGGAGGCCGAGAGGCTCCGCCAACTCCACATGATGGAGTATCCCGACTACAAGTACCGACCCAGGAAGAAGACGACAAAACCAACCCCCTCGCCGAAACCCAATAAAGAGCTCAAGAAAAGCAAGAAGTCTTCCGCCGCCATCTCACCAAGCCACGTCTCCCCAAAACTCAGAAATGACACCAACAACAACAACACCACCAGCACCACCACCACCACCACCTCCTCCGCCTCCGCCACCTCCTCTTCACCCATCAAGAGGCTTCAGAGCCCACCAACAACGAACACACTCTCAAGGCCGAAAATTGAACTTGCCCTCGGCAAGAGGCCAGCTGACTACACCCCACTTCCGCCAATCGTCACTGCCAAGGTACCCTGCAGTCCCTCCTGTGACACTCCCGACTCCCCCGAATCAGCCAGTTTCTATGATGACGCCTTCATGGACACGAGTTGTCTCCAATCAAAAATCAAGCAGGAGGATCTCGAGTACACCACCCCCGACTTTGGCAACGACAGGCTCCTATCTTCCGTCAGCTCTTTCGAGACCTTCCAACCGGGTGGCTATCAGAGGACAACATCCACCTCCTGTCGGCCGATGGATGTCGTCTTCGTCAAGGAGGAACCTCACGATCTTAATACTGGTCGGACGACAATTCAGTCGCTCGCAAATATCACTGCCACCAACAATTCTAATCATCATCATCATCTCAAGACTGACGAAACGACGAATCCCAACTTGTCGGATCTGGACTCCCTTCTTCAAATTTCTTCGACGGACCTCCTCCAAATTCAGACGGACTTTAAACTCGATCTGGACATGGGCACAATCACTGATCTCGATTCGTTTGAGACGTCGAGTTCCAGCAGTGGATCGCATTTTGAGTTCACCTGCACACCGGATGTCACGGATATGTTGTCTTCGATTGGTGTTCACAACGAGTGGGTTAGTTTCTGAAATGAGGGGGGATGAAAAAAAAAAGAAAGAAACAAAGTCCGACGATCGAGCTGGGAAATATGATTGTTGAGGGTTTAGTTTTTTTTTTTTTTTTTGAGAAAGCAGTTCGAGAGATTAGACTCGGATAAGAAAGGAGGGTTGATTGGAATCTTTGGTTTACTTTTTGCAAGAAACTGAATTCGGTTGACTTATTTATTTTCGTGCAGTGGCTGTACAGTTTTTTTTCTTTGTTCTCTTTTTCTTCTTTCTATTTATATATTCTTTTTTATTATTATTATTATTATTTATTTATTTTTAGACGCTTGAAGAAATGACAGGGTTTCCGGCATTTTTTTGCTTCTTTCAAAAGTATTCTGCGGTTTCTGATTACCGGAAACCGGTTTGCTGAAGAAGGCTTCTTCTTGATGAGTTTGGAGAAGGTGAGAATGTTACTCAAACATCCTTTGGGAAAATCTCTCTCACTGCCTTTGAAATAAAGGTTTTGTGGTTTTGGCAAAGTATCGTTTTGATGAGGTTTTTGATGCTGTGGGAAATTAATTTCTTGGCGGGTTTGATCTATTGGGAAATGCATGAAAAATGGGGCTAATTGTTTTCCGGGTGGCCGGAAATTTTACAACTTTTTCGAAGAAAAACATTTTCTTTTTTTAAATAATTACTTGATTTTTTGTTAATTTAAACTTTGAAGACTTTCCAATTTACATTTTTATTTTTAAACCTGTATTTTTAGTTATTGAAAATTAAATGCCTTTGAAATTGAAAATTTTTTATAGAACACATTTTTATTTTGTCAACTCTAAATATAAATAAATAAATAATTTTTTTAATTGATTGGCATCTTCAGTATTAAAAGTAAATATTTGATTTTACAAAAAGATTCTAAATACGTTCTAAATTTAAAAGTTTTCAGATTTTAACGATACTATTTTTAACTTGAAAATAGTTTCACAATAATATATTCGTAATTAAATGCCTTTATTAAGTTAAAAAAAAATTGTTTCAGATGAAAAAAACTGAATTGTTTGGCATAGAACGCCTTGAATCGTTCAAATTTCGAAGAGTTTTTAAACTTTGAACGTTACAATTTTAATTATTTTATTTAAAAAATGATTTATTTTGTCAGTAAAATTTTTGGATCTTGATGTATAAATAAGAACTGAGCACTTATTATTTGTAGAAAAAATTTGAAATATTTCAAATAATTTAAACAAAATTTCGATTTTTGCAGATTTCAAACAAAAAATTCAGAAGCTTTTTGAGAATTTTGAAAAACATCAAAAGATTAAAAACATTTTCCTAAAATTCCTAGGAAAATTGAATACGATTTTTTTATTTTGAATATTTAAAATATTTATATATTTTAAAAGATTTCGAAAATTGTCAAAATAGAATCTGGAATAGAAAAAATGCAATAAATATTTTTTCAAAGAAGTGGATTTTTCCTACTATTTAAAAAAAAATATTGCAAATTAAAAAAATATTTCTTAAGCTTCTTAGGAAAATCGAATATAATTTTACATTTTTAATAATTTTTTGAAGAGAATAATTTTAATAACATTTTTCTAAATGTAGAGAATTTTCTAAAAAAAAATCTGGGAAAAATTTAAGAAATATCTTATAAAAGAAACGAATTTTTCTTACTATTTAAAAAAAAAATATTGCAAATTAAAAAAAAAGATCTTAAGATTCCTCGGAAAATCAAACATGATTTTTCATTTTCAATCATTATTTTAAGAGAATATTTAAAAATACTTCAAAAGATTTGCAAAAAAATCTGAAATAATCTAAAAAAATTTTTCTAAATTTGTAGAATTTTCTATAAAATTGTAGGAAAATTTCGATAAATATCTTTTTAAATGAATCGAATTTTCTCTACTATTTAAAAAAAAATCCTAAAAATGAAAAAAAAAGATTTTCGTAAGATTCCTAAGAAATCGAATATGATATTTCATTTTGAATAATTATTTTAGGAGAAAATTTAAAAAAATGTTAAGATTTCCAAAATTGCCAAAAAAATCTGGAATAACCTAAAGAAAAGTTTTCTTAATTTGCAGAATTTTCCCAAAATTTTAGGAAAAATTCAATAAATATCTTTTTAAAAGAAGCGAATTCTTGCTACAATTAAAAAAATATTGTAAATTAAAAAAAAATATTCCTCGGAAAATCGAACATGATTTTTTATTTTTAATAATTATTTTAAGAGAATATTTTTTAAAATGTTGAAAGATTTTCAAAATTGGCAAGAAAATCGGGAATAATTTAAAGAAAATTTTTTTTTAAACTTGTCCAATTTTTTAAAAATTGTAGGAAAAATTCAATAAATATTTTTTTTTAAAAAAGCGAATTTTTCCTATTATTTAAAAAAATCCTCAAATTAAAAAAAATCAAAATCATTTTCCTAGGAATCTTGAAACAAACTTTTTTATTCTTTTGAAGCTTTTCAGAGTTCTTAAAAAGCTTCTAAATCTGCAAAAATTAATTAAATTGCAAAAATTAACATGCAAAAATACACACGCTTTATTTAAATTAATTGATATCATTACAAAATTTAAATTAACTTTGAATCTTTTCCAAACTTAAGATAACTCAAATTGTTTTCTAGAAACAATAAGCAAGCTTTTCTAAAAATCATAAGAAAAATTCGAGTCATTTTAAAAGATATTTAAAAGTTGTGAAAAAATTTGAAAAGTAATTTTAAATTTGAAAAAATTTAAAGCAACTTCTAGATTTCTCAAGATTTTGAAATAAAATGTTGAAGCTTTTCAAGGATGTTTAAACTATTTAAAATCAAAATAATTTAATTTTTAATTTTAAGCAGTGTTCAGTTAAAAAACTTACAATTTTTAATGTTTCTAGCCTAAAATTGATCAAAGTGGTCAAAACGGCCACCCTGTATTTTGAATATTTTTCCAAAATGACCTTTTTTCATTGAAATTTAGAGAATACGAATTCAGTTTCTCCCATCAAAAGGCCAGTATTATATTGATAAATTGAATTTTAAAGGAAGCTTTATCAGACCGGAAGTCGCGTTTTCCGGTTACTTCGATTCAAATCTCTCGAACCGAAGGATCAATCGTGAAATGAAGCAGCTTCAATAAAAAGTGTCTCCACATTTTGAAACCAAACACTGAATTTCCTTTTAGCCAAAAGTGACTTACTTTTGAAAGGCTCTTTCACAGATTAAAAATTAATCTAATTTACATTAAAAGTCTTTTCTTCGCGAAAATGTCGTTGCTATTTTTAAACCCAAGTATTTTCGTGTGCCCCGTTTTTTCGTATTTAATCAAAAATAATAAAATGTACTTAGGATTATTTTAAGTTTGTGTTTTCTTCTTCTAGATTCTTAAGTATTGTTTTAGGTTTGTCGAAAAACTTTTTAGACTTTTGTAAAAAAAAAATCCTTTTTTTATTTTGAAATTCAGTGAAATTTTGTGCGGAATGAAAGTGTGGAGTTTTGAGATTGGCGCTCGATCGTCTTTTTTATACAAAAAACACACACACACACAGACACACGATATATATAAATATATATATATATATATTTCGCGCCGTAAAAACTATAATATAAGCGTTTTTGTATATTTACTGTAGCATACTAGTTTTGTAACGCTCTTTTCTACGAGAAAGGACCGCCGAGCGTCGATCGGCCTTTGAATGAAAATAAAAATAGATAAATGAAAAAGAAAAAAAAATCACATTGCAGGCAACGTTCGAGCAATAAAATGAAAAACGTGCCTCGTGATTTTTGCGCCGATCGCCGCTCGCTGATCCGACATGTTGTGTATATCGGTAAACACATATTTAGTAATATATAACACTTGTAGTTGATATAAAAGCAATCCTATGTCGTAAGTCAAGAGAAACGAGAGGCGTTTCGAGAAAAGAGCTCCTTGAAATTTAGGAACGAAATTTGAAGAAAAAAAAAAGAGAAAAGAAAAAAAATAGTGAAGAGAAACGAAGAAAATTTCGAGACTAGATTTCAATTTGCTCTGGACTCTTTCCAGTCATATACACGCAATACGATGGATACCATAATAAATATACCAGGGTGGTTTAAAATCAGCCACTCAACAAATTAAAAAATATCTTCTTCTTTGAACCTCTCCATTTTCGACTTTACCCAAAAATTGCAAAAAAACAGATCAATGAGAATATAGAAAGGTCTTAATTTATTGAGTGGGCCATCCTTGTCATAAACAGAACTCTGTGAAAGTCGAAATTTCTTCTCGATGGTGCAGCAAACTCGAAATTTGAAACTGGATTTTAAAACTGGGGTTGATGCCGCATCGGAAAATAGATTAAAAAGTAGAAATATTGAGAGAGTATATCGCCCTAAGCCTATTACGAGTATATGGCCAGGAGCATAAATGACGTGCAGTGTTTTTTTTTTTCTGGTCTCTTTGAAACGGTATTTCCGATTTGAGGAATTATCAATATCAAACTTTGATCTCATGTTCTTTACATTTACATACTTTAATTACTTAAAAGTTATTGATTACGTTAGAGTACTAATACCAGCGAGCCCACTACCATTTTTTTTTTCTAATTGCTAAGACTTTCTCTGTCGTTTCTTGCTTTTTGCGAGCCCAAATTTCATGGGCATTTTGCCATTTTGTGAGTACCAGACGTGTCAGGGTTGAAGGATTTTTGAGGAGTTTTTTAAAGTTGCATTTAATCAATCTTGAGAAGTATCAAAAAATGAAGAAGGTAAATGGAAAAATGAAAACCAGTGCCTGAGCACCTCCGATCAAGGGTTGAAAAACCGTCGTACAAAATCGAAAGCAGGGCCAAGAGACAAAGTATATGTTAAATATTTAATAAAAATCTTTTCTGGGTGGATAGGACAGAAAGGGATCGAGTTCAGGGAACACGTCTTCTACAGTAATTAATAAACAATAATACGAAACTGACATAACCATTTATACAAAATACTACAGGCTGTGATGTGATGTATCTCTGAGAAATAAAAAAAATTAATCACGTACTGTAGAGTTTGAGGCTTTAATAGGATTTTGATTCCGAGAAAAAATCTCACAAAAACTCTTACCACAATTTTCGAAAGCGACCACTATTTTGTAACAATTTTGGAATTGAAAACTGCCAGTTTTTGGGTTTAAAAGTCAAAATATAGGGTATTTTGTTAATTTTAAAGTTTAATCAACATTTTCAGAAAGCTAAAGACATATCACGGTTTTTATAATTGCATAGTATGTTTCGGTTACTTGTAGATTTTTAAAGTATTTCTTTGCATTCGAATTTTACTCAAAAGCAGGAATGTAGTTTCAAATCGAAAAGTGCGAAGTTTTTTAATTATGTCTCTAAATTTCCTTTAAAAAAATATCCAACGGCAAATTGTCCTATCAAAACAAATTTTCTTGAGACGATGTTGTTTGTACAATAGTTTCCAACAATATCCTATGCTAATATTGACCCAAAAAAACAAAATTTGTTGGAAAAATATTGTTTGGGACAACCGTTTTTATCCAATTATTAAATACAGTTTTTATCAGGCAACAAGGACATTTAATTTGAAATCTCAAATTGCAAATTATGTAATGATATGCTGTAAATTTCCTTTAAAAAAATACCCAATGCCAAATTGTCCTATTAAAACAAATCTTTTTGAGACAATATTGTTTGGACAACAATTTCCAACAATCTCTTATGCCAATATTGTCCCAACAAAGCAAAATTTGTCGAGAAAATATTGTTTGAACAGCCATTTTGATCAAATTATAAAATAACATTTTGAACTGGAAACAAGGACATCTAAACTCAAATTTCAAAAGTGCAAACAATCTAAATTGTAAAGAGTGGATTCCAAAAATTTGTCCAAAATTGGGTAATGATATGCTATATATTTCCTTAGAAAAATTTTCCAATGCCAGATTGTCCTATCAAAACAAATTATTTTGAGACAGTATAGTTTCGAGAACAATTTCTAACAATATCATATGCCAATATCGTTCTAACAAAACAAAGTTTGTTAGGAAATTATTATTGGAAGAACCGTTTTTATCCAATTATTAAATACAGTTTTTGAAAGGCAACAAGGACATCTGATTTATAATCTGACAGTGCAAATAATTTAAATTCTAAAGAGTGGATTCCAAAATTTTTTTCAAAATTGTGTAATGATATGCTAAAAATTTCAAAGCAAAATTAACCAACGTCAATATTGTACTATCAAAACAAAAGATTTTGAGAGAATATTGCTTGGACAACCATTTAGAACAATATCATATACCAATATTGTCCGAACAAAACAAAATTTTTTGAGACAGTATTGACATCTAATTTGAAATCTCAATTCTCAATTCAAGTGGATTCCAAAAAAATGTGAAATGATGTGTCGTACATTTCCTCAAATTGTCCTATCAAATATTGTCTGGATAATAATTTCCAACAATATTCTATGCCAATATTGTTTCAACAAAACAAAATTTGTTGGAAGAACATTGTTGGGACAATCATTTTTAGCCAATTATTAAATACAGTTTTTAAAAAAGAACGAGGAACCGAGCAAACTCCGATATTGTCCTATCAAAATAAATTATTTTGAGATAATATTGTTTGGACAACAATTTCCAACAATATCATATACCAATATTGTTTCAACAATAAAAAGTTTGTTGAGGAAATATTGTTAGGACAATTATTTGTCTCCAATTGTTAAATAAAATTTTTAACGGGCAGCAAGGACATATAATTTGAAATCTCAATTCTAAATCGTGGATTCCAAAAAATTGTCGAAAATTGTATAATGATTTGCCGTAAATTCCCTCAAATTGTCTTATCAAAACAAAGTGTTTTGAAACAATATCGTCTGGATAACAATCTTCAATAATCTCCTATGCCAATAGTTTTCCAGCAAATCAAATTTTGTTAGAACAATATTCTTGGGCAAACCATGTTTATCAAGTTTTAGAGTAACATTTTTAACAAATTTAGACAATGAGGACATATAATTTGAACCCTTGAAGTTCAAATAATTTAAAGAGTGGATTGCTAGATTTCAGAATTTTTTGGCTTTAAATTTTCTTTGAAAAATATACAACGCGAAAATTGTCCAATAAAAACAAATATTTTTGAGACAATATCCCTGCAAAAAACGTGAGATTAAAAATTATTGCTTCGCATTCTAATATGTCTCAATGCTATAGAATGCGATTGAATGCGAAACAGAATTTTTATAAATACTATAGCTTGCGATTTAATGCGAAGCAGAAAATAAGCTATTGCTAAGCATTGAATCGCATTCACCAGGTGTTCTCTGGAAATCTTTTGGTCAATATCGCATTCAAAGTGCAATACTTTTGAATACGTTTTAATCTGACGTTCTTTTGTAGGGATATTGCTTGGACAACAATTTCCAACAATTTCCTATTCCAATATTGTCTCAACAAAACAAAGCTTGTTGAGACAATATTGTTGGGAAAACCATTTTTATCCAATTATTAAACACAATTTTTAAAAGCCAACAAGAAATAACCTAATGATTGGATTCCAAAAATTTGTCTAAAGTCGTTCAACGATGTTTTGTAAATTTCCCTAAAAAAGTTATCAAACACCAATATTGTCCCAACAGAAAAAAGCTTGTTGGGACAATATTGCTGCAAAAACTATTTCCATGAAGTTTTCTAAAACAATTTTTATAGGCAAAAAGAACTTATAATTTGAAGTCTCAAAGTGCAAATAATCTAAAGAATAGATTACAAAAAATTTTTAAAAATTGCTGAAAGCTGTGCTGCAAATTTTTTCAAATTGTCTTATCAAAACAAATTTTTTTGAGACAATATGGTGTGGACAATAATATTCAACAATAGACTATGCTAATATTGTTCCAACCGAAGAAAGTTTGTTCGGAAAATATTGCTTGGACTATTATTTGGACTATTATTTTTACACAAATAATTAAATACAACTTTTAAGAGGCAAGAAGGGCATCTAATTTGAAATTTCAAAGTGAAAATAATCTACAGAATGGATTCGAGAAATTTTTCCAAATTGTGTAATGATGTGCTGCAATTTTTCTCAAATTGTCCTATGAAATCAAATTTTTTTGAGACCATAATGTTGTGGACAACAATTTTCAACAATTACTATGCTAATATTGTTCCTGCAAAACAAAGTTTGTTCGGAAAATATTGTTTGGACTACTATTTTTATACAATTATTAAATACAATTTTTAAGAGACAAGGGCATCTCATTTTAAATTTCAAAGTGCAAATAATCTTACGACCAGGTTCAAAAAATGTTTCCAGAATTGTGTAATGATACATTTCTTAGAGAAATTAGCCAACGCAAATTGTCCTATAAAAACAAATATTTTTGAAACAATATTTCTTGGACAACAATTTCTAACAACATCCTATGCCAATATTGTCCCAACAAAATAAAGTTTCTTAATAAAAATATTGTTGGAACAGCCATTTTTATAAAATTATAAAATACAATTTTCAACAGCCAACAAGGACACCTGGTTTGAAATCTCAAAGTGCAAATACTAATTTAAAGACTGGATTCCAAAAATTTGTCCAAATTTCAATGATGTCCTGTAAATTTCCTAAAAAAAAGGATCCAACACCAAAATTGTCCCAACAAAACAGTTTTTTGGAACAATATTGTTGTAAAAATCAATTTTATCCAATTTTTAATAGGCAACAAGGACATCTAATTTGAAATCTCAAAGTGCAAATAATCTAAAGACTGTAATCAAAAAATTCTGCCATTGAGTGGAAGCTAATACAAAAAATTAGTGATTAGTTTCAATTTTGGAGTAGTCGATTCGCGAATAATTTTTTTTTTTTTTAGTAATAGAAACATTTCGAATGCAATTAAAAAATTGTCAATTTGGATAAAACTTGAGTGAAAAATTGCTTTTGATAAGAAAATCGAGATCTAAAATGAATGATTATTCCTGTGCCAATACGTAATTTTTTGTAAACAATTTTCTCGGCCATTTAATAAAGTGTGCGTAGAATTTAATAAAAATAAGGAAGTAATTCGTGGTTAAGAGCTTCGATATTTCGTACATTTAGCCGGCGAGTCTTTTTAATCCAGAATCGCAGATTTGATTTTTGTTCGTGGCTTGTCTAGCTTGTCTTTGTGAAAATTTTTGTGATTGTTCAACGGCATTGTAAGTTATTGATAGTCTCTGTATCGTATTTGTGTAAACGTTAAAAAGGAAAAGAGTCGCTCTAAGATATTACGATAAGGGAAAATTTTTGGATTGATAAGATGGGATCAGAGAGAGGGGAGAGAATTTTTATGCCTTCAGAGGAAGAAAAGAAATTAATCAAGTAATTATTTTCAATTTTACTGATGAATATCAAAGACATTTTTTTTTCTCTGAATGGTGCATTTTGTTTTTTTTTTTTTTTCCAAGCGGGTTAACGTTTTCGCGAGGATGAGATGAAAAAAACTATTAACAGATTTCAGACGACGGGTTTTGTGGGAGAGACGAGGTCAAATTTCTGCTCATTTTGAGGCCTCCTTTCTCCACAAGGGTCGAATTACGTCCTCCATTATTTGCGAGGTCCCTCGGTAATTTGTCAGGACCGTACGTGCATTTCTTTTTTCCGGTCGAAGAGGCCCCCAATTTTTTCGAGGGATTTACAAAAGAAGAAAAAAAAGAGAGAAAATTAAGAGAAAAAAATAACATCGATGCTCAAATAAGTATTAAGTTGTACGACTCTGGTAGCCCTGACAATCTGCCGGTTTCACTCATTCGTTACGATTAGAGTTTTTTCAATTTTTGAAATCATACAAATATATATATTATATATTACTATATATTATATGTATATGATACGGCAGAAATAGGTGTGTAGTAGTTTCTAACAAATTTTTAGCGTGTATATATGTCCAATTGAGAGACGACGTTCAGGAAAAAAAATCGTCTTTTTAATTATAAAAGTCATCCAAGTGGTTTTTTGTTACTTCGGATATTGCTCTTGGTGTACACAAATTGGTCTTACCCAGAAAAAAAGATTCTGATTTTTGCCCGGGCTCATTTTTATTTCACGAACATTTTAAAGAGAGAAAAAGATTTTACACGTTTTAATTTTTATGACAAGAAAACATGTGTTTTTTTTTTACCTATTTTGCTGACAATTTGGGAGAAAAATTATTTTTTTTCTGGGTACCAGGAAGCGTTTTCAGTGTGGCTTTTACGAGGCTTCGTAAAAAGTTGTTTAGCTAGTCCAGAAGTCGTTTTTCTCCGACCTCAGCAATTGCGAGATGCAATTTTATCCATTAAAGTTTCGTCCGAAAGTCGCTGATTTTTCTCGACGAATCTGTAACATAAAGTACACCACAGTGCAATATTTCGTTTTTTTCCTTCTACGTGTCCGAAAAACAATTAATTTGATTTTTTTCCTAAAAAAGAAAAGAAAACAAAAGCAGAAAAGAACGTGAATTTTGTCAAATTAAAAAAAGTAAAAAATTAAAGATGAAAAGCAAAATATAGAAAATGGGTAAGGAAAAACGGGTCCTTTTTCGGCTAAGAAATCTATTTTTCGGATGAAAAGCTTAAAAGTTAAAAATTGACAAAGCGATATTTTTACACAACTGATAAACAAAATTTTATCCCTTTTTTCCTCGCGTTTCGTTCTCTTCGCGACTGTTGTCTTTTTTTGTAACTCATACACGCACACATTTTTTATCTTCTTTTTTGTATCGTTTCCTATGCGATCACATTTTTTGAAGTTTGTGTTTTGGTTTGTTTTTTTCTTTTTGAAAATGTTTTTGATAATCGATAACTGAAGTACTTGTAACAGATTTTACGATTATAAAAGTAAAGGAAGAATTATCCAGTAAAGAAGATACGTCTGTAAGTTATCTATTCTAGTTTCTTAAGTTACAACACTACTGTTTAAGAAAAAAGAATGTTGCGCTAACGACTAACTTTAACCATTGTACATTTGTATTTAGTACCCTTGTTTATAATACTTATTATCTTGTTATTAAGTACCCGATTTATATCATTTTTTATCGAAATTATTAAAAAATCTTTTGAAAATATTTCTTTGTGTTATTCCAGAATTTTACCTGAATTCCCAAATAGATTAAGATGCGTTTATATATATATATTTCGAATAATTTAATAATTAATGTGTTTTTTAGACCAGGATAATTAATTTATGACGATTACTGGTGAAATAATTTTCTGCAGAAACTAAAAAAAAATCTGCCTCTGTCCGGATTCGAACCAGGAACGCCACTATTCCTGGTTCAAATCCGGGAGGAGGCATATTTTTTCTCGTTTCTCCAGACAATTATTTGACCAATAATCGGCAATAACATCAGAAATTAATTATTTTGAATAATGTTTAAGAAAAGAAAATAGTAAATTTTAGTTCGGATTATCTTTTTGCTCTAGAAAATTTTCATAAAATTCCTTAATATGTAAGTTCCTGATTCTTGGATACAGGTAAGTATTTTTCCGAATATTTATTCATAAAAACTTAGGTGTATCGAAAATTTAAATAAGATTAAGAAACAAACAACAAGCTTTTAACTTTTTAAGAGATTTTTTTATGTGTTTTCAAGAAAAAAACGATTTCTTTCAAAGTTCATTGATTCAGAATTAATCTTTTAGCTTATAAATGTTCTTTAGTTAAATTTTTTATTTTTTTTTTAATGGAACTATTTTTTTAAATAATAGTATTTTTGATGAAAAATTGAACTATTTGGTTGAAAGTTGAACCACTTTATTAAACATCAATTTTTTTATTGAAAATTAAATATTTTGTTAAAAATTCGTTTTTTTTTTTGTTGCTGAAAATCAAGTTTCAGAAACTGAAAATTTATCTATTCCAGTTTTGGCTGAAAACTGATCTGCTTTAATTGAAAATTCAACTGTACTACAATGTTCATTAAAAATTCAACTGTACTACAATATTCATTGAAAATTCAACCATTTTGTTAAAATTTGTTCTACATTATTAAAAATGTATTTTATTACTTTAAGATTGAACTAATGTTTTGAAAATTCCTATTTTTGCTTGACAATCAATTTTTTGTTGTTGAAAATTTAACTATTTAATTTTTGTTGAAAGTTGATCGTTTTTTGAATGAAAGATTTAGTACAAAAAAAAATTTTTTACCTTCGATTTTTTAAAATTGGAAATTACCTATTTTGTTGAATATTCAACTGTTTTGGAAAATTTTTTTTTTAATTAATTTTATTTACTGAAGAATTAATTATTGGATTTTTGGCTTACAATAGACCGTTTTTAATTGAAAATTAAACGAAATATATACTAATTTTTGTATTTGATATTTTTTTTTATTTTATTTATGTTGGAAAATTAATTTGGTTTGAATAAAAATTTAACTATGCTATTGTTAGAAGTTCATCATTTTTAGTTGAAAATCCAAATATTACGTAAAAAATCGATTTATTATGTTTTTCCAAAAAGTTGTTTTGGAGAATTTTAAACAATTTGATAAAAAAGTAAACTATTTGGGTGAAACTGATTTTTTTTGTTTAAAATTTAATTAGTCTGTTGAAAATTTTTTTCGTTTATTAAAAATAAATTTTTTATCTGAAAATCCAGCTATTCCATTTTTAGTTCAAGTTTCAGTTTTTTCAACTTAACATTTAATGATTCAATTATCTGGTTAAAAAATCTACTATTTCGTTGAAAATTTAATTATTTTGCAGAAAATTTAAATTTTTGTTTAAAACGGTAGCATTTTTGGTGGTAAATTGAATTGTTATAACATATAAATTTAACTATTTAGTTGAAAATTTATCAGTTTTTTTTTTTTTTTTAATTTAAGTATTCGGCTAGGAGTACATCTTTGTAGGTTGAGAATTCCACTATTTTGTTGAAAATTCACCTCTTTGGTTGAAAATTCAACTATTTGCTTGAAAATAAAAAATGTTAATTCGAAGATTCAAATATTTTGTGGAAAATTTCATTATCTTTTCAAAAATTCAAATATTTGGTCAAAACATCTCTTTTGGTGAAAAATTGAATTATTTTATTGAACATTTAAGTATTTGGTCAAAAATTCATGTATTATGGTGAAGACTGATAATTTGAGTCGAAAATTCATCTCTGGTTAAAAATTTAACTATTTGTTTGAAAATTAAAAAAATAATAGTTGAAAATTTAAATATTTGGTTAAAAATTCCACTTTTGTGTTGATTTGGTTAATTCATTTTTTTAAATTCATCTTATGGTAGAAATTTGATCTGCTCAAAATTTTTTTCTTTTTTTTTTGGTTTGATAATTTTGAAAATTCTTTTTTTTTCTGTTTGAATTTAACCATTGCATTTTTCGTTCTGAATTTAATTTTGTTGTTCAATATTCATTAATTTAGTTGAAAATCCATCTCTTTGGTTGAAAATACCAATATTTTGTTGAAAATTCAACGTTAGTAAAAAAATCCACGCATTTATTTGATTTTTTTTTAAATTGAATCATTTTGGTAAGAAAAATACCATTTTTTTAAATACGTTTATTTTTGTTTGAAAAATAATTCTTAAGGCAAAATTTAATCATGCCATTTATGTTTAAAAATTTATTTTTTATATTTGAATTCAACTAAATAAAAAATTTTAATTCAAAGATTCAACTATTTTGTGAAAAATTGAATTATTTTATCGACAATTCAAATATTTGGTCAAAATATTATCTCTTTGGAGGAAAAGTTTAATTATTTTCTTCAACATTTAAATATTTGGTTTAAAAATTCACGTATTGTGGTGAAGAATTGTTATTGTACTTGAAATTACATCTGTGTTTGAAAATTAAACTATTTTGTTAAAAATTCAATTATTTGATTGAAAATAAAAAAATGTAGTTGAAAATCCAACTATTTTATGGAAAATTTAATTTTTTTTTCGTAAATTCAAATATTTGGTAAAAAATTTATCTCTTTTACTGAAAAATTAAATTAATTTGTTGAAAATTTAAATATCTTTTTGGAAAAAAGAAGTTTGACCTGCTTAATAATTTTTTTTGTTTGTGCTGAGTGTTTTGAAAATTCATATTTTTCTGATTGAATTTAACTGTTTCTGATTTACGATTCAAATTTTTGTTTGTTGAAATATTCGCACTATTGCATTTTTCGTCACCAATTCAAATTTGTTGTTAAATATTAATAAATTTAGTGAAAAATTCCTTTCTTTGGTTGATAATACCAATTTTTTGTTAAAAATTCAATTATTTAATAAAGATGGCTTTTGGCTAAAGTTTTTTTTTGTTTGACTTAAAAATTATTCTGACTTGGTTGAGAATTTTGGACATTCCTTCGTTTTTTTAGATTTTAATTGTTTGGATTCAAGATTTTTCGTTCAGAATTGAATTTTTTTGTGGAAGCTGTCTAGACTTTTTTGAAAATTCAAATATTGGATTAAAAATGGCTGTTGGTTGAGACCTTTTCTGTATTCGACTATTTGTTTAAAAATTAAAATGTTCAATTACATTAAATTCAAAATTCTTCCAAAATGTATTTTCCTCGTCATAATATATTCAAATATTTGGTTGAAAAATCATCTTTCTTGGTTGAATATTAACTTTTTTGTTGAAAATTTATCTTTTTGAATTTAAGAGTCAACTCTATTCTAAAAAAATTTACTTTTAGCTTTAAAAGTCAATTTAAAAGCATATTGGATTCGATATAGTACAATATCGTTTAATTTAATTTAATTAATCATTAAAGTTTTAATTAAAAATAATAGATTTAATTATAAGTGAAAGAGTAGATAAAGTATTTTTGAAGAGAACGAACATTTCTCATAAATCGTCTGCAAATTTTGAAAATTTTCCCTGCAAATTTTTTTGATTAGAAGTTACCTTTTTTTGAAAGTTCAACTGTTTTGTAGAATTTTTGTTGTTTTTGTTTTGTTTTAGAAAATTACTTTATTTACTGAAAAATTAACTATTCGATTTTTGACTGAAATTGACCATTTTTAATCGAAAATTTAACCGTATTACATTTTTCGTTGAGAATTCATTCATTTATTTATTTTTTATTTTTATTTATGTCATTGATTGATGATTCAACAATTTTGGTAAAATTCGTATTTTTGTTGAAAATTAATTTTGTTTGAATGAAAATTTAACTATTCTATCTTTGGTTGGAATTTTATCATTTTTAGCTGAAAATTCCAATATTAGTTTTAAAATTTTTTTAAAATTTTGTCTTTCAAGAATTTTCAACAATTTGATAAAAAAGTAAATTATTTGGCTGAAACTGAATTTTCTTGTTGAAAACTCAAATTTTTGGTTTAAAATTTAACTACTCAGGTAGAAAATTGAACTATGTTGGAAAAAACTAGTTTTTAAACTTAATATTGAGCGAATCAATTATTCGGTTAAAAATTCAATTTTGTTAAAAATGTAATTATTTTTTGGAAAATTCAAATATTTTGTTAAAAATGTACCCTTTTGTTACAAAATGTAACTGTTTTGTTGACAGTTTATATTTGTGGTATAAAATTCAACTACTTTGGTAGAAAAATAAATTATTTGGCTAAAAATTAAACTATATATTTGACAAATTTAAATATCTTGTTAAAAATTCGTTTTTTTTTGGTTAAAATAAATTTTTTATCTGCAAATCTTGCTATTCTATTTTTGACTATAATTTTTCCTTTTTCACATCAAAATTCAACTCTAAGGTAGAAATTTAATCTGTCTTGTTGTAAATTAGTTTTTCCAATTTAACATTTAATGATTCGATTATCTGGTTAAAAATTCTACTATTTTGTTGAAAATTTAATTATTTTGTAGAAAATTCAAATACTTGATTAAAACGATAGCAATTTTTAGTGGTAACTTTAACTGTTTGACTTTTAGCTTAAAAACTTAATTTAAGAATAAACTTTATAAATTTCCTAAGGAATAATTTAAAGTAATTGTAAAATATAATTTTACTTTTTTGTTGTTAAAAATGTTTTTTTTTTAACTGAAAATGTAATTTTTAATCCTTAGATGAAAATTTATTTTTATTTATTAAAAATTGAACTATACTTGGTTAAATGTTCAGTTATTTTGTAAAAAATTTATAATTTTCGGATCGAAAATGAATAAACTTTGTTAAATTTCGTTATTTTTTGGTGTAGACAATTAAGATTCTTGCATTTTCTTGACATTCGTCTCTGTAGGTTAAAAATTGAACTATTTTGGTGAAAGATTTATCTTTTTTTTTAATTCAAATATTTAGTAGGGAATCCGTATTTTTAGTTTAAAAATTCCACGATTATCTTGAGAATTCAAGTATTTGGTGAAAAATTTGACTATTTTGTGGCAAATTTAATTATGTTCATGAAAACTCTAATATTGTTTAGAAAGACATCTTTTTATTGAAAAATTTCACTGTTTTGTGAGAATTTATATATTTAGTTGAAAAATGGATTTTTGTTTGTTGGAAATTAAATTATTATTTTTAAATGCGTTTGTTTTTGTTTTAAAAAGACTTTTCAAGAACAAATTTATTCATTCCATTTATGTTTGAAAATCTATATTTTATATTTAAAGTTTAACTATCTGATTGATAATTTAACTTTTTAATTGGGTAATTCAAATATTTGACGTGCAACACATCTTTGTAGGTCGAAAATTCCAATATTTTCTTGAAAACTCAACTATTTTCTGAAAATTAAATTATTTTGTTGAAAATTGAATATTTTTGTCAAAAATTCAAATATTTGGTTGAAAAGTTAGGTGAAAATTGAATTATTTTGTTAAACATTTAAATATTTGATTTAAAAAATCGGTTATTTTGTTGTAAAATTATCATTTACTTGAAAATTCACCTCCTTGGTTGAAAATTAAAATATCTTATGTAAAATTAAACTATTTTATTGAAACTTCAATTATTTGGTTGAAAATAAAAAATTTCAATTTGAAGATTCAACTATTTTGTGGTTAATTTAATTATTTTATCGAAAATTAAAATATTTTTTCAAAACGTCTCTGGTTTAAAATTCAACTATTTGGTTGAAAATGAAATAATTTTGTTGAAGATTCTTATTTTGTGAAAAATTTGATTATTTCTTCGAAAATTCAAAAATTGGTTAAAAAGGGTATCTCTTTTGCTGAAAAATTTAATTACTTTGTTGAAAATTGAAATATTTATTTGAAAATTCACATATTTTGTTGAAGATTCGTCATTTTTCTTAAAAATTCAACTATTTGGTTGAAAATAGAAAATTTTAATTTGAAGATTTAACTATTTTGTGGAAAATTTAATTATTTTATCGAAAATTCAAATATTTGTTAAAAAAATGATCTCTTTTGATGAAAAGATAAATTATTTTGTTGAACATTTCAATATTTGGTTTAAAAATCGACGTATTTTGGTGAAGAATGATCATTTTACTTGAAAATTCATCTCTGGTTGAAAATTAAACTATTTTGTTGAAAATTGAACTATTTCGTTGAAAATAAAAAAAAAATCAGGTGAAAATTCAACTATTTTGTGCAAAATTTAATTATTTTGTTGAAAATGAAAACATTTAGTGGAAAATTTAATTAATTTTTCCAAAATTTAAAAATTTGGTATAAAACTAAAAAAGGTATCTCTTTTGCTGGCAAATCTAATTACTTTATTGAAAATTTAGAAATTTATTTTTAAATTCAAATATTTTGTTGAAGATTCGTAATTTTTCTTAAAGATTCAACTATCTTATTGAAAATTAAACTATTATATTGAAAGTTCAACTATTTGGTTGAAAATAAAACATTTTAATTCGAAGATTTAACTGTTTTGTGGAAAATTCTATCGAAAATTCAAATATTTGTTTAAAAAAATTATCTCTTTTGATAAAAAGATGAATTATTTTGTGGAAAGTTTCAATACTTGGTTTAAAAATCTACGTATTTTGGTGAAGAATTATCATTTTACTTGAAAATTCATCTCAGGTTGAAAATTAAACTATTTTGTTGAAAATTTAACTATTTCGTTAAAAATAAAAAAATTCAGTTGAAAATTCATCTATTTTGTGGAAAATTGAATTATTTGGTTGAAAAACAAAAAAATTTTAGTTGAAAATTCAACTATTTTGTGGAAAATTTAATTTTTTTTTCGAAAAGTCAAAAATTTATTAAAAGAGGTATCTCTTTTTGCTGGAAAATGTAATTACTTTGTTGAAAATTTAAATATTTTTTTGAAAAGTCACATATTTTGTTGAAGATTCGTCATTTTTCTTAAAAATGCAACTAGTTGGTTGAAAATCAAATTATCTTATTGAAAATTAAACTATTTTATTGAAAGTTCAACTATTTAGTTAAAAATAAAAAATTTTAATTTGAAAATTCAAATATTTTGTGGAAAATTTTATTATTTTATCGAAAATTCAAGTATTTGTTCAAAACATGATGTCTTTCGATAAAAAATTGAATTATTTTGTTGAAGATTTCAATATTTGGTTCAAAAAGCCACTTATTTTGGTGAAGAATTATCATTTTACTTGAAATTTCATCTATGGTTAAAAATTCAACTATTTTGTTGAAAATTCAACTATTTCGTTAAAAATAAAAAAATTTAGTTGCAAATTCAACTATTTTGTGGAAAATTGAGTTATTTTTTCTAAAATTCCAAAATTTGGTCTGAAAAGTCGTCTCTTTTGTTGGAAAATTTAATTACTCTGTTAAAAATTTAAATATTTATTTGAAAATTCACATATTTTGCTGAAGATTTTTCATTTTTCTTAAAAATTCAACTAGTTGGTTGAAATTTAAACTATTTTATTGAAAGTTCAACTATTTATTTAAAAACAAAAAAGATCTCTTTTGATAAAAAGATGAATTATTTTGTTGAACATTTCAATATTTGGTTCAAAAAGCCACTTATTTTCGTGAAGAATTATTTTACTAGAAAATTCATCTCTGGTTGAAAATTCAACTATTTGGTTAAGAATAAAAGAATTTAGTTGAAAATTCAACTATTTTGTGGAAAATTTAGTTATTTTTTCGAAAATTCCAAAATTTGGTCTAAAAAGTTATCTCTTTTGCTGGAAAATGTAATTACTTTGTTGAAAATTGAAATATTTATTTGAAAATCCACGTATTTTGTTGAAGATTCATAATTTTTCTTGAAAATTTAACTAGTTGGTTGAAAATTCGTATTTTTTAGTTGATAATTTAAATATATGGTTGGAAATATATCCTTGGACCATGAAAATTCCACTATTTTGTTGAAAATTTAATTATTTGGTTAAAAATCCAGTACTTTGTAGATTTGGTTAATTTCCTTTTTTTAAAATTCATCTTATGGTAGAAATTTGATCTGCTTGAAAATTATTTTGTTTTGATTGAGTATTTTGAAAATTCTTTTTTTCTATTTGAGTTTTACTATTTTCGATTAAAGATTAAAAATTTTGTTGTTGAAATATTCACTATTGCATTTTTCGTCCCCAATTCAAATTTGTTATTAAATATTAATCAATTTAGTTTAAAATTCCTCTCTTCGATTGAAAATTCAATTATTTAATTAAAAATGGCTTTGGCTGAAGTTTTTTTTGTATTCGAATATTTCGTTGTAAATTCAACTATTTTGTTGCTTAGGTTAATTCGTTATTTTTCTATTCATCTTATTATAGATATTTCCTTCTTTTTTTAGAATTTAATTTTTTTGTTGAAGCTGTCTAAATTTTGGTGAAAATTCAAATATTTGGTTAAAAACGGTTGCTGGTTAAGATTTTTTTGTTTAAAAATTAAACTTTTCAATTAAATTAAATTAAAAATTATTTCAAACTGTATTTTCCTACTTATAGGAAATTTAACTATTGATCGAAAACTCATCTTTTTTGTTTAAAAATTAAATTTGTTGTTGAAAATTCATCTTTTTGGATTTGAGAGTCAACTCTATTCTAAAAAAATTTACTTTTAGCTTGAAAACTGAATTTAAAAGCATATTAAACAATTTGGCTTAATTTAATTAAATTCATAATTGAAAGCTTAATTAAAAATAGTAAATTTAATCACAAGCAAACGAGTAGATAAGGGATTTTTTTAAGAGAACGAACGTTTCTCATAAATCGTTCTTTAGTTATCAGAAAATTATCGGTGGTCCTTGTCAAGAGTAGTTTATCTACTTGTCAAGTACTTCAAATGTTTGAACAAGTATCGGACGTGTGACTTCCAGTACTCGGCAATGATAAATAACAATGATTTTCTTTGACTCTAGATTTATAGTTTAAACAAGGGCAATTTGCCTTGAAAACTAGATTAAAACAAAAAATTATCACTGATCAAACATTCGTAAAAAATGGAACATTCTATCTCTGCAATTACCAACACAAAATGAAACGATACAATGTTACAAAAATAATTCTCTTATCACTAATCTTTCTTTTTTTATCAAACAACAACATTTGCTTTTAAGCAGTTATTACTGATTTTATGAATCACTTTAACTAATTACGTTTTATGAAATAATTTTCTTAACTTGAAACATTTTATGAAGTATTATAAAAATATTATCAAATTTTTAAATAGCTGCATTTAGGATAAATTTTTTTTTAATTTAATCAAGAAAAAAGAATTTGCAAGCCCTGAAATTATAATTGTTCAATTTAAAACATACAATATTCCACGTTGTAAATTGTAAATTTTGAATTTATGATTTAATTTTGCATTGTCAATTTATAACTAAAAAGCACTAGATTAAAAAGAAATTTAATTATTTTTTCAAGACATTGGAATATTTTTATTTTAAACGCCCAAAATTTGAGATTGTTCAATTTTGAAAATTTGAATTCGAAAAAAATTGTTCAATTCCAATAACTGTAATAGAAACATATTGTTTAATTTTGAAATTATTAATTTTTAAAGCTCTGATTATATTTAATACTAGATTTTTGAAGTATCCTAAATCGATTTTATAACTTGAAATTAATTAATTAACTAAAACTCAAATTTAATTGTTATTGGCAGGCTTTGAAATATTTTAACTTTTAATGTTTCAAATTTGAGATTATTTAATTTTTAAAGTTTAAATTAAAACTCGTATTATATAAAAACAATTATTTGCAAATTTTTCATTAAACATATTTTCTGTTTATGATTATTTAATTAACTAAGTATTACCATTTTGAACGTTTCATAAAAAAATATTATAAAATGCTTCAGATTAGAGATAAATGAATTTAGAATATATCTGTGTGTCAAAGGGTTAATTGTAATTTAAATGTTAGATATTTAGTGTTTAAGTCTAATTTCGAAGATCTTGAAATTAAATTTATTCAGCTTTTGCAAATTAAGGGAAATTTTGTTTAAAAAATTGTGTAAAATTTTTTTTGGTAAAAATACTTTTCTAACTAAAAATTTAACTCTTTTTTTATGATTAAAAATGTATATTTTATTTCTGAAAGTTTAACTGCTTGAAACTGAAACTATTGAAACTTTAATTATTTTGCGAAAATTCAGATATTTGGTCCAAAAAGTATCTTTTTTTTTGGTAGAAAATTTAACTGTATTGTAAAAAATTATTTTTTAAAAATAAAAGTGAATTCTTTTAACTGAATATTTAACTATTTTATTTTTGACGTCTGTGTAAGTTACAGTTGCATTATTTTTTTAATAACTCAAATATTTGTTCAAAACTTTAATCATTGAATGAAAAATTGTCTTTATTAGTTGAAAATTCAATTATTTGGTTAAAAATTTAAATATTTTGTTAAAGATTAAATTATTTTGTCGAAAATTAAAGTATTTGTTTAAAACTTCAATTACTGGCTAAAAAGTTATATTTATTTTTGTATTATATTATTTTTGTACATCTTTCTAAGTAAAAAATTCCACTATTTTGTTTGAAATTCAATTATTTGGTTGAAAATTAAATAACTTTTTTAAAAATTAAACTTTTTCGTTACAAGGCATGTCTTTTGGTGGAAAATTTAACTATTTGGTTAAAAATCGATCTTTTTTAGTTGAAAGGTTTATTATTTTGCTAGAAAATCTAATTTTTGGTTGAAATTTTTTACTTTTTAGTTAAAATTGATCTTTTTGCATTAAAAATGCAGGTGTATAGTTAAGAATTCATTTTTTAGCTAGAAAATTCAAACAATTGGTGGAATAGTAACTTTTTGTTGAAAATTAATATTTTCTCTTCAGAAGTTTAACTCTTTTCTTGAATTTTAAATATTTGGTTACAAATGCATCTTTTTCGGTAGGAAATTTAACTGTTCTGTTGAAAATTCGTCTCTTGCTTAAAAGTTTAACTATTTCATTGTTAAATTTATTTTTGAAAATTGATTTTTTCTGTTTTAAAACTCAACTCTATTTGAAACTTATTTGTTGAAAATTAATTTTTTTTATTAATAATTAATTTTCTCGACTGAAAATTGATCCCTTTTATTGTTTTTGAAAATGTGTTGTTCTTTGTTGATAATTAATAGATTTAATTGGAATTTCATCTTTTTTCTGAAAAATTAAGACTTGCTCAAAAATTTATATTTTTTGTTGAAAATTTATTATTTTTCATTGTCAAATAAAAATTTATGTTTTTTGATTAAAAATTTAATTTCTTGGTTGAAAGTTGAACTACTTTGTTAAAAATTAATTTTCTGGTTGAAGACCAGAAAAATAAACTATTTTGCCAAAAATTTAACTTTTTAAACATTATTTTGATTGGTTGAAAAATGATGTTTGAACTAAAAATTTAATTATTCCATTTATAGTTTAATTTTTCTTGACTTCGAAATTACACAGTTCCATTAAAATTGATTTTTTTTGTTAATGGAGAATTTAAATATTTGGCTGGGAATACAGATTTGTAGTTTGAACATTCAATTATTGTGCATAAAATTTTTTTTTCGAAAATAAAAATATTTCGTTAAAAAGGAATCTCTTGGTAGACAATTTATGTATTTTATTTAAAGTTCATCATTTTAGTTAAAAATTGAACTACTTTGGTAACAATTCTAACTTCTTTTTTGAAAATTCGTTTTTTTAATAACTAATAATTCAAGTATGCTTGGTTGAAAATTGATCTATTTTATTTAAAAATTAAAGTATTTATTTGTAATTGCATCTTTGTGGGTTAAAAATTTCACTTTTTGTTTGGAAATTCAATTATTTGGTTAAAAATTAATTTTTGTATTTGCTACAAATTCAACTACTTGGCTGAAAGTTGAGCTACTTTATTAAAAATTTATTTTTTCTGGTTGAAGATCCTTGATTCCAGTTAAAAAAAACTCTTTTGTTGAAAATTAATTTTTTGTTATTGAAAATTAATTTTTCAAACTGAAAATTAAACTATTTCATTTTTAGTGGAAATTTTTCGTTCTTAGTTTAAAAGTCAATTTTTTATTATTCGACCATTTGTTTGAAAATTTATCTTTGTAAGTTGAAGATTCAATTAATTTGTTGAAAATTCGTCATTGTTGCCACAAAGTTCAACTATTGGATTGTGATTCCAACTTTTCGTTTTAAAATTAATTTTTTTTTGCCGAGAATTTAATTTTAAAATAAACTTTTTTCTTGAAAAATCATCTCTTCAGATTGAAAATTCAACTCAATGCTAAAAAATTTGCTTACATTTTGAAAATTCAACTGAAGCCTGAGACTGAGTAAATTTTCTAAAGAATAATTTTGAGTGCTTGTAAAATATAATGTTACCTCTCTAAAGTGACTTTAAGCTTAAGGTGCATTACAGAAATTATAGCAATAAAGTTTCATAAACTTTAATTTTGTAATTGTGCCTGACTGTAGCTTCTATCTCGCTGGAAATTGAAACCGTTTTATATTGAAAGTTGCAATTGTTGTAAATTTAATATTCAACGAGCGAGATAATAAAATTGTGTACTCTTATTGTTAATAATCGCGAGCAGACTAATTTAAGAAGTTAAATTTTAGGATAGAAAACTCACTTTTTACGACACGGTACGTAACCTACACTTTCATTATTTCTTTCTTCTCGCGCGGAGAGCTCAGTTTGCGTTTACGTTTTCATATTAACTGTGCAAATGCGTTCCGGCAATTATCCACGCCACCGCTTTTGTCTCGCATGGAATTAGTTATTACAGATAATTTCTGTAATGGAGCTGTAATTCCTTGGCAATAGTCATAACTGCTCGTGAGAGGCGTGTTCGTCAATCAGTCACGGATTAAGGAGAAAACTGCTAGAGTATTATAATATAACTTCAAATAAGTCCCAGATGCATTTATAAGAAACGGGAGCGTCCACAAATTACGTGATTACCGACTTTTAGAAAATTCTAGAAACTTAGCACGGACACGAACCACTTCTGTTGCAGAATGCTCTCCAAGTCGGTAAGGTGAGTTCCGTGGTCCGCAACGCATTCTGCCTACCGACTGATACGCTTCAAGGAAGGGGACGGTCAGCCGGATCGTCACAAAGTTTCAGATAGGAGGTGGGCGCAAAAATTGTAACAAAATAATTGAAACCTCAATCAAAATGATGAATTTTCATTAATGAAAATTAATTTTTCAACGAAACAGACATTTTTACAAAAGTACATAAATTTTCTGCCAACTAGTCCAATTCTCAATGGAGCAATTAAATTTTCCACCAAAAAAGACGCCTTTTTAATTAATTATTTGAATTTTCGACAAAATTACACAAATTACGTTATTACCAACTTCGAGAATATTCTAGAAATTTAGCACGGACATGAACCACTTCTGTTGCAGAATGCTCTCCAAGTCGGTAAGGTGGGTTCCGTATTTCACAATACTCCCTGCTTACCCACTGCTCTAAAAGGAGGGGGCGGCCTGTCCTAACGTGACAAAGTCTCAGATTGGAGGGGGGCGCAAAGGTTTTGTAAGAAGATATTTTTGTCAAAAACCCAGGAAGTTCAATTTTCGAAAAAATGTCTATTTTTAGCCAAGAGACGTGAATTTTCAATCAAGAATGATGACATTCAGACCAAAAGAGATGACTTGAAAAAAATATTTGAATTTAAGAACATTTAACAAACATTAAATAACAATAAACAAAATAGTTGAATCATTTTATTGGGCATTTTTAATACTATAAACTAACAGACACGAATTTTCAACAAAATAATTAAAACTTAAAAAAAAAATGATAAATTTTCAACAATAGAAATTAATTTTTTACCTAAACAGAGAAATTTTCATGAAAATACATACGTTTTCTGCCAACTAGCCCTGCTTTCAATAAAGCAGTTAAATTCTCTACCAAAAAAGGTGCCTTTTTAATTGAATATTTGAATTTTTTCACAAAATTACACTAATTTCGTCATTACCAACATCGAGAACATTCTAGAAACTTAGCACGGACACGAACCACTTCAATTGCAGGATGCTCTCCAAGTCGATAAGGTAGATTCCGAGTTCCAGAATGCTCCCTGTCTACCTAAAAATAATTTCAAAGAAGGGGGGGGGGGTCGGCCGGAAAGTCACAAAGTCTCAAATAAGAGGGGGGATGCCAAATTTTTTTAAGACAATTTTTGTTTGAAAAAATTAAATATTTAACGTAAGAAGTTTAATTTTCGACAAAAAATTTCATTTTTAGCCAAGAGAGATGAATTTTCAACCAAGAAAAATGACTCTTCAACCCTAAAGGATGTATTTATCAAAATAATTGAATTTGGAATTAAAAACATAAGCTTACAATAAAAAATCTAATATTTAAATTTTTAGATTGCAAAACTAATTTTCAACAAAAAAAACGAATTTTCAGCCAGTTGAATTAAAAAAAAAAGGAAAAAACTTATGTTCTAAGTTCGAAAAACTAATTTTCAACAAAAAAATAAGTATTTTTAACCGCTTCAATTCAACTATAAGCACATGAATTTTTGCCAAAATAATTGATACCTCAACTAAAATGATGAATTTCAACAAAGAATAATAATAATTTTCCAATCAAACAGAAAATTTTTCATTAAAATACATGAATTTTCTGCAAAACAGTGGAATTTTTAATAATATAGTCAAATTTTCTACCAACAAATCTGCCCTTTAACAAATATTTAAATTTCCGAAAAAATAATTAAATTTTCAAATAAGTAATAGATTTTTTAACCAAATCATTGAATAGTTAAGTTTTAATTTTAAAGAAATTTTATTAAAATCGTAATGTTATAAAGGAGACATTTTCTACCAGAAATGAACTAGCCACAATTTCAGATAAAAATTAATTTTTAGCAAAACAAAACAAAATACGAATTTTCACAAGAAACTTAATTTTTTCAAGCAAAAAGTTTATATTTTAACCAAATAGTTGAATTTTATACCAAAGTAGTTATATTTTAACCCAAGTTCTCTGAAAACCGAAAATTCTTGTAAGACGAAATACATCAATTTTTAACAAAACATTTGAATTTTCAACTAAAATGAACGAGCTTTTAACCAATAATAGTATAGTTAAATTTCCATTTGAAAAAAATTAATTTTCAACTAAATATACGAATTTCCCTGAAAAATGGTTGAATTATCAACAATTAAAATAAATAAAACTAAAAATAATTATAATTAAAAAAGGATTTTTAACAAAAAAAAAACTATTTTATCGAAAAAATTAACTATTTTTTTTAATTCGTTTTTTTCGAAATATAATAGTTGAAAATTGAAATATTTGATTTTAAATGCATCTATGTGAATTAAAAATGCCACTTTTTTGTTGAGAATCCATTTTTGAAACTAATTTGTCAAAAAGATAATTATTTAATCAAAAAGCAAAATACTTGGTTAAAAATTAAAGAGTTTTGTTGAAAATTCAACTATTTGGTTACAAATTCGTCTCTTTCGGTTAAAAATTGATCTATTTTCGTGAAAAAAATAACTTCTTTTGTTGAAAATTAAATTAGAAGGTAAAAGATTAATTAATTTAATTGAAAATACATATTTTTTTTGACAAAACAATTTAATTTACAACAAAACAGTGAAATATTAAATTTTAAGTTAAAAGCAATTGTTTTTTAACAATAAAAAACAAATTCTCTGCAAAATGCTTAAATTTTCCAACCGTAAAGAAAATTTTAGACCAAAATTCAACCATTTCTAACCAGAAAATATCAATTTTCAACACAAACAAAAAATAGAATAGTTCAATTTACAGTACAGAATATTAATTCTGAACAAAATTTTACAACAGAACAACAGAAAATTAATTCTAAAAAAAAATAATTTTATTATTATTATTTTACTATTTTATTTAAACTTTCAACGAAAGAATAGACTTGAATTTCGAAACGTCTGACATAGACGGTTTCCAGATACATTTCAAACGAATTTTCAACAAAATACATGAATTTAAAACCAAATAGTTGAATTTTCAACTAAAAAAGATAATTTGATAATAAAAAATGAAATAGCAAAATTTTTAGTTCAAAAACTAATTTGCAGCAAAAATACGTCTTTTTAAAAAATAATACAATTCTAAATAAAATAGATGGCTAAAAAAAAAGGTTAATATTCTGCTCAAAATTATAAATTTTCAACAAAACAGTTCAGTTTTCATAAGCTGAAACTTCGAATGTTTAGAAAACAATTTACTTTTGAACTGGAAAAGAAGAATTTTCAACAAGAAAGTTAACTTTCAAGAAAAGAATGAATTATCAGCTATTTACAACATTTTAAAATTAAAAACGAATATAAAAAAAGTTAATTTCCAACCGAGCAGTTAAAATTATTAATAAAATAGTGCAAAATTCAACTATTTTGTTAGGCATCTTTTTGATTGAAAATTCATCTACTTTTTTAAAAATTAATTTTTTGATAGAACCTTCATCTCATTGTTGGTGGGAAAATAATCTTCTATGTTGAAATTTGTTTTTGTTGGTTAAAAATGCAATTGCTTGGTTCACATGTTTCGTTAACAACATTTTTTTTATTTAAAAAAATCAAATACTTGTTTTAAAGTTGAACTTTTTTGTAAGCAATTCATTTCAGCTGAAAGCTCAATGATTTCCCAGTAGAAAATATAAGGACAAATAATAATATTTCCTTTAAAGTGTTTACGCGAAATTCTTAATTGAGAAATAACCTTGAAGTTGTTTACGTAAATTCGTTTTTCACGATAACGTATTATCATTTTGTGACGTCATCGAGAACATGCTATAAACTTAGCATGGACACAAACCACTTTATCTATAGAATGTTCTCGATTTCGGTAAGGCTGGAATCTTGGCAGAGAAAAAAATAATTAAAATTATTTATAGGATTTAAAAGTGAAATGACTGGAAACCACGAAACTGAAATAATACCTTAGTCCCCAATTTGAAATTACCAGAGAAAAGTGTGATTCTAATTAGCGAACTAATTGGGTTAAATTTGAACTTTTTGAAAAACAAATGATTTTCTCTTGGTAGAAGATACATCATCTTAGTCGAAAACTTAACTATTTTCCAAGAAAATGCATGGACAAGCAACATATAACTTTGAAAGTGTTACGCAAAATGCTTATTTGAGATAAATAACCTTGAATTTCTTTACGTAAATTCGTTTTTCACAATTACGCATTGTTATTTTGACAAGTCATCGAGAAGATTCTAGAAGCTTAGCATGCACACAAACCATTTCAGTTGCAGAATGTTCTGGATGTTACTTAGGTCAGAGAAAAAATAATTGATATGAAACCTGTTATCAGGATTTAAAAGTAGAATTACTTGAAGCCACGAATCATTTTTACAAGTCATCGAGAACCTTCTGGCAACTTAGGATGGACAAGAACCATTTAAGTTGTAGAATGTTCTTGATGTTTCGATGCCGGTAAGGTAGGAATCTTGACAGAGAAACAAATAATTAAAATTAAAACTACTTTTAGGGTTTGAAAGTGTAATGACTGGAAACTGGAATTACTGAAGTTATCAGAGAAATATGCGATTCGAATTAACGATACAAAATGTATCAGAATTTTATTATCCTTTGGGGAGAGAGTGTTTTATTTTTTTCGGTTAGAAATTGATCGTCTTTGATAGGAAATTAACCTTACGCGAAATACTTGATTGAGATAAATAACCTTGAAGTTGTTTACGCAAGTTCGTTTATCACAATTACGCATTATCATTATTTCACGTCATCTGGAATATTCTAGAAACTTAGTACGGACACGAACCACTTAAGTTCTAGAATTTTCTCGATGGCTTGATGTCGGTAATATAGGAATCTTCACAAAGAAAAAAGTAATAAAATTAAAACTACTTTCAGGATTTGAAAGTGGAATGACTGGAAACTGGAATGACTGGAATTACTGAAGTTATCAGAGAAGAGTGCGATGTGAATTATAGATATAAAATGAGTCAGAATTTCGTTATCTTTTGGGGAGATAGCGTGTTCTTAAGGTCGAATTGCGTCACCCGCCACGGCTACTGATCGCGCTAAAATATTCCTGACCTTCCTCACACATCGGGAACCAGTCGCGTATGCGTTTGCGTTTGCGAGATAAGTGATTTGCTACGGATAAACATCGAGGTGCTGGTATTATTTGTACTTTCCTTCGGATTTGTTATTTACTGACCGCAATACATTCGTTAAAACACGATTGTGTTTTACGCCGTAATCAATTCCACCCTGCTGCTCCCGATCCTTTTCATTTCTATTCTCTTTTTTTTCTTCTTTCTTTTTTTTCTGTAATTAACATATCAATGTATCCCATTGTGATTTTAAGTCATAAAGATTAACTATCTGGAAAGCAGGTACAAATTATTGAAACAAAGGGCTTCCATCGCTCATAAACAATACGAAATAAAACTATAACAGTATATTTTAATGATCCGTAATAATATGTTTCAAATCAAGATTCAAACTTATGTAGACGCTTATGTTTTTTTCATATTTTTGTTTTATTTTTCATCCCTATTAGTAGAGGCCTGCTAGACCGTTTTGCAAAATTTGACAATTGTCGACTAAGCCCTCTAATTGACAATTCATATATTTTGTTGAAAATTCTTTTCTTGTTTTAAAGAATCAATATATCTGATTTAAAAATAAAGTATTTCGGTTAAAATTTATTTATTTTGAGTTGAAATATTTTTTGACTTTTTATTGTTTGCAGTAAACATTTTTCTGTTTTATAACCTGTTTTTCCAAGTTCGACAAATGTCGATTAAATCAAGGTGAAATTAATTATTTTAATAAATCCCCTAACTTCTTAATAAATTTTGGGACAAATTCCGTAACTTTAGAGAAAATTTCTAAACTTTTGTGTAATTTATTACCCTCTGTGATATAAACAATTTCTCTAACTTTCAGGGAAATTCCTGAATTTTACCAACAGTTTGTCAAAGAAAAAATCACTAAGTTTATTTAAATTCCCTAATTGACTCGTAATAATATAATTTGAATATAGAAAAATTAGGATTATGTTAGACACTATTCTTAATAATATTTTTTGTTTATCTTTCATTCCTAATTTTTTTTAATTTTAAAAGTTTTAATTAATATATTTTGTTGAAAATTCGTCTCTTGGTAGAAATTAATCTTCATTTAAAAACAAAACTTTCTGTTGAATTATTGAATTTTTTTTCTCTGAAAATATAATTATTTCATTTTATATTGAAAATTGACATTTTAAATTGATATTTTAAATTGAAAATTGATCATTTTTAGTTTGATGAAAAATTAATCTACTGTGTAAAAAGTTCAAAAATTTTATAAAAAGTCATTTTTTGGTTAAAAATTCAACTGTTTCATTAAAAATTCATCTATTTAGTTTTAAAATTGAATAAGTTTGGTAGAAAATTTATTTCTTCGGTTGCAAATTAAACTGTATTGTTTAAAATACGTTTTTATTTGGTTCCAGATTATTTTACTGGAAATTTAACTATTTCATTTTTGGTGAAAATTTGTCTTTTTCAGTTAAGAATTCATACAATTTGCAGAATTTCGTTGTTTTTTAAAAATTAGGATTCTTGTTTAAAAATTCATTAAATTTTGTGTTGCAAGTTTATCTTTCTGAGTTGAAATTTAATTAATTTTCTTAATTAGAAATTTGACAATTTAATTAATTTTCTTAATTAGAAATTTGACAATTTAAACCAAATTTTACAAACGTAAATTTATATTTTTTAATTACAAATTCCTGTATTTTGTTAAAAATTCTCCTTTTTCGGTAGAAAATAAATTTTCTTGCCTAAAAATTTCTTCTTTTTGGCTGAAAAATAAACTGTTTTTGGGTAAATCTGTTATTTCAGTGAAAATCTATCTTTTTTCTTTGGTTGAAGATTAAATTATTTTGTTAGAAAAGTGATTTTTTTGGTTTACAATTCAATTTTTTTGTTTCAAATTCATGTTTTCGGGTTAAAAACTCAACTATTTTGTGGAAAATTGAGTCAAAAATACATTCCTTTTCTTTACAATTTAACTGTTTTAAATTGAAAATTTATTTATTGTGTTGAAAATCTGTATTTTTTGTACTAAATTCATCTTTTGGCTTTGAAGTTCAACTTTTTGGTTAAAAATAAATTTTCTTAATTAAAAATTTAACAATCGAAGCTAGATTTTTAAATTGTAAATTTATCTAATTTTGTTAAAAATTCCTGTATTTTGTTTAACATTAATGTATTTTGTTAAAATTTCATCTTTTTCGATAGAAAATTAATTTTCTTGCTTGAAAATTCAGCTGTTTTGTTGAAAAATGAACTATTTTTGGTAGTCATGAATTTTCTAATATTTTTTTTTGTAGAAAATTTATCTTTTGCATTAAAAATTCGCTTTCTAAAGTTTAAAATTCGTTTTTTAGTATAAAATTAATTTTCTTAGTGAAAAATGTGGTTATTCCGTTTTTGCAAATGTATCGTTTCTAATTCAAAATTCATTGATATTTTCTTTAAATTCATTGTTCTGGGGTTAAAGATTAAATTATTTTTGTAGAAAATTGATGTTTTTTGGTTGAAAATTTAATTTTTGTTGTTCAAATTCACAATTACGGGTTGCAAACTCAACTGTTAACAATTCTGAAGTAAACAAATAAATTCTGAACTAAACTGTAAAAACGGGTTAGAAATTAATTTCTTTTGTTTACAATTTCATTTTTATTTTTTTTTCACAGTGCATGTATTTTGTTGAAAATCTACCTTTTTGTGTCGAAAATTCATCTTTTAGGTTGAAAATTAAACTATTTGATCAAAAATAATTTTTTTTTGGTTAAAAATTCCTACGTTCAGTTAAATATTTATTTCTTTTTTTGAAAATTAATTAATTTAGCTGAACATATTACTATTCCATTTTTTATTTTTAAAAAATGTAGAATTTTCTAGTTAAATCTACATTTTTTCAGTTAAAAACTCTTCTTTTTTGGGCTGAAAACTAAATTATTTCGGAAGAAAATTTATATATATATATATATATATATTTTTTTTTTTGTTTAATTCTATTTTTTTAAAACTTTTTCTATCCACGCAAATCTTTTTTATCTCTTAGTCGATCTAAATTCACGCCTATCTTTTTCAATATTTTTCTATTTTTTGGTGGTAAGCTTATCTTTCTAAGACTAAAATTCATCTGAATAGTTTTTTTTTTCGAAAATCTGCCTTTTTAGTTTTTTAAATTATTAACTTTTTTAAGTTAAAAATGTGACTATTCCATTTTTGTTCAAAAAAGTACAATTTTTCAGTTAAAAATACATTTATTACTATATTATCAATTATTATTATTATAATTATATATTTATTTAAAATTAAATTTTGTTGTTGAACATTCATGTTTTGTTATTTGAAACTTAATTGTTTTAGTTAAAAATACAATTCTTCCATTTTTGATTCAAAACTTCTCTATCTCATCCTATCCTCTGTCTATCGACGTCAATCTTTTTCTATCTCTATTAATTTACATCAGCGTCTGTCTTCATTATTCTCTTGTTCATCTCATCGTATCCTTTATCTTTCCAAGTCAATATTTTTCTTTCTGTGTTAATTAAAATTTCCGTCTATCTTTTTCAATGCACTCTTATTTATCTTATCCTATCCTTTGTCAATCTATTCAATCCCTTTTTATTTATTTGTCAATCTTAATTTACGTCAATTAAAAAAATATTTGCTTCCCTATCTTAGCTTTGAAATCCATCCTGTTTTATCCATTTTGAATTTTAAATTAATGTATCTCTTTCAATACCCTCTTCTATATCTCATCCTATCCATTTTCTATCCACGTCAATCTTTTTCTATCTTTTCGTCGATCTAAATTCACATCTATCATTTTATTTTTTTTTAAATTTATATGATTACGTAATCGCGGAAGATAGAAAAAGAGATAAACAAAGATTCAAATTTATAAGCAAAAGATGGAATAAAGTAAAGAAAAAGAAAGGGGTCCTCGTATAGATAGCTTTTTAAGGATGGAAAGTGACCCATTTAAGAAAATAGAACAGTCCTATCTTTTCCTGTCCCTCAATTTCTATCTTTTTCAATCTTCCTGTTTCCAACCGGGCAGGTTATTTTTTTCCGTCCTTGGGAGAAACAGTGGCTAATATCCTTCTGATAATTGCACACTTCCACGTGTAGAGTCGACGCACGACGTGCGACGTACGTAGAAATAAAAGACACGTGGGTGAAAGAAAAGTTGACGGTAAGTGCAATTATCAAGTTGGGTAAGTTGGCTCGCGAATACATACGTATCGTGACTTGATTCATGAAGATTAGTGACTCCTGACTTCTCACACGGCCACGCTTGAACGATAATGCGCAGTAGCTATTAATATCGAAGCCGTTGCATGTAATGTGCATTTGACTGGAAGGAAAACTCACTGCCACTGCGCCCGGCTTCTTCTGGTTGCCAGAAGACATGCACAACATTTCGTTTATTGTATGTGGCATCTCGCCATTAGGAAAGAGGAAGATTTCTCAAATATTTTTCTTTCAATATTTTCATTTTTAAGCAATTCGAAAGTGCAATATTTTAATTTTCCAGATTCCATAAGGTGGAATTTCAGGTGTTTTGGTTTCCAAAAGGCATACACTGTTAGAAATTTCTGTAGGAATTTTCAGAGACGCGTTACTAAAGCTTTATGCAGAAACAGTTTCTAAATTTTCCGAAACTGTAACAGAATTTTCAGCAACGGTAACTGCATGAAACTCCAGTCACATGCATCACAAAATTATGTTGCAGTTTAGGAATTTTCAGTTACTGTAACTGAAAATTCCTAGAGGTTAAAATTTTGTTTTTTACTCGTTATTTTAATATAAAACATGAAGTCTATATTTGTCCTAAAAATATTAATAGAAAAAAAATATAACTGAAGTTAAGATTGGCCACTTCTCATGTATCTATACACACTGTTAGAAATTTCTATAGCGATTTCACTATAAATGTATTGGAAGCAATATGCATATACGTGTAGTAAATTTAATATACCATTATATTGTAAAATAATATACATGTATAGTAAAATAGAGTACATAAAAGTTGAAAGTTTTTTGATGTATTCAAATCTTGTCAAAAATTTAAAACTAAAATAATAACCTACAATTCATCGACTAATTCTTCTTTATAATCAAAGTGCAACGTACGGGTGGGGTTTTCATCAAAATTCACTGCCAATGTCAGAATATTTACGTGAGTACTGCTGCTTTCAGGTTACGTGTCTTAATTATGTATTTAATTAAACTTATCCACTTGAAACTCACACTGAAAAAAAATTGTTCTTGAATCAAGTAAATGTTACTTGATTCAAGTCAATCGCAGGTACGAGTGGGGAGGATAGAATATGAGTTTGTTCCAAATAAATAAATACTTGCTACCGTATGCTTGGAACAAGCGTACATTTTCTTAATCTGAGAAAATGTATTCTTAGATAGAATATCGCATTTTATTATTCTAAAACTTTATTGCACTGTTAAAAATAATATTAAATTTAATATACCCATGTGTGTTAAAATTAATATATGAAGTATATGAAATCACCATTAAGAGCGCGTATATTAAATTTCATATACATTCATGTTAATCACTTACAAGAAAAATCATATAATTTTATTTTTCATAAATTTAAAGTAAGTTTAGCTGTAATTTTCGATTCTAAATAATAAAACATGATACATTCTTCCTGTTAACCAAAAATAAAATTGGATTATAAGTCGAAAAGTTCAATTAAGCAAATAAATAACAGACTTAACCTACAATTAATTGTATTCCCCTTAAATTTTGACCATTTAGAGCAAAATTAGGAAAAATTTTATCTGTACATTGCACTTTCATTATAAATAACAACTGAGTCTACGAATTCTAGATTATTAATTTCCTTGAGAATATTTGACAAGATTTTAAAAAATGAAAGCAGGTTGAGTTTTCACGCACATTGCTATTCTGACCTGTATATTAAATTTAATACACATGTATATTAAATTCACTGCACCATGGTATGTTAAATTTCAGTAGCTTTTGTGCATAGTTGCTTCACACACATGTATATTAAACCTCATACAGATTTTTCTAACAGTGTGTGTTACTTCATATAGAGATGTATTCAAATGCAGAACATAATTCACTTTCAAGAAATCATTTCTGATACACTTCAAGAATATATTTTCTTAATATAAGAATATGAAGGATCGGGTCAATAGAATGAGCCTCAACTGAACACTATTTCCAAATAAAAAAAAAATTATTTTCGAAATTATTGTTATATAATCTTCATTTTTAAATTATTAAAATACGTAATTCTCGCACACTGTTACTTTCTTTCAAGAAAACATCTTTCTGATGATACTTGAAAATTTTTGAGACACTTTAATATACCATTTTTTATTTATAAAAAGTTTAGAATTGAATTTTACTTATTTCAAAAAAGGCTCTATACTTTTGTTATCTTAATATATTTAAAAATGTTATAAAATATTTAAAAGTAATCAACAGTAAACAAAAATTCTCCATGAAATGCGCAGTTTTCAATTTATCCAACTCTTTTATTGTATTATTCAATTTTTATTGAAAAATAAAATTTCTTAAACATTAATATAAAATATGTGAAAAAGCGAAGTAAGTTTCACTTATTTAACAAGGGACTTAACAATTGTTGTTTAGAAATATTTAAAATGCTTAAAATCGACCTAAAGGTAATTAATAATAAAGAAAAGTTGAATGTACAAACATTCTTTAATAAGATCAATGACAAAAAATAATGTTCTGCTATACGAAAATTTACATAAACCACAAAGTTTTTAATTTATCGAATGCTTTGATCATACATTTTTTACTAAGATTTAAATATGGAATTGCTTTTCTAAAACAACAATTTAAAATATGCGAAAAATAATTAAACTTCACTTTTTTACAAAGGGCTCAATACTTTTTTCTTTAAAAATGTAATCCGCTTAAAAATGATCTAAAGCTTACAAAAAATTAATAACTTTTGAGTTGAAAAACGCTTGAATGACCTCAGTGACAAATAAATATTTTCTGATTTTTAAAACCCTCTGTAAAACGCACAGTTTTCGATTTATTTAATTCTTTTATAGTAATTTTTAATTTAAAATAATAATTCCAAACAAAAATAATTTAAAATATGTAAAAAAGAATTGATCTCTAGTTTAAATATTACCCATTTAATATTTTATAAAATATTTTTATAAAATAATATTTTAATATTATTAAATTTCATTAAAACATTATATTAAAGCATTATAAAATTATTGCTCGATATTTTATTTTTATTTCAAGTATAAAATACTTCGAAATCAGAAGAAAAAAGAATTCTCTAAAGAAACGTTTGGTGCATTCTCAATTCTTTTTTTTGAAAAAATTCATTTATAACTTTTTAATAATTTTAGGAATGAAATTACTTTTGAGTCTTGCATAATTATTTCAAAATTAATAACACTTTTTTTATATCTGTTTGAAAATTTTTCATTCTTACCCACAAAAACTGACCGACGCAATAAACTTATAAAGGGGGAGGGTCGGTAAGGCCGGTTTTTGGCCTAATTTATTTTTGGACCAAAAAATCTGAAAAAATCATGGTAGTATCTTATAAGTATCCCGAGT
>NC_046661.1:149877438-149880890 GCF_010883055.1 Belonocnema kinseyi | reverse complement strand
ATCGACTCGGGATACTTATAAGATACTACCATGATTTTTCCAGATTTTTTGGTCCAAAAATAAATTAGGCCAAAAACCGGCCTTACCGACCCTCCCCCTTTACGAAACTAGGTTCCTGAAAATGAAATTCCGTAAATTTTATAGTAAATTAACTAAAATTTTGTTTAACTTCAGAAACGTTTATCGTGACGTAAAGAAATGCGCAGTTGCATGCGCACTCTTCTCTTCTCAAGCGCGTGCGTCTAGCAGACGAAGCCAATAAGATTTTTTTTAAGTCAGGGAATTTTATTGGTTAGGGAAACTGTCAAGTAAAATAAATTTGAAATGTTTTCAATTTTATTTTGAAATTAGCTTATTTCGTTTACAAAAGATTCTAGGTTAAAAATGTTACAAGTTTACGATTTTGCTTTTTGAATATTAATATGGTCAGGGAAAATGGAAGAATTGCTCAGTGGAAAATTAGAGAAAATTACAAATAACGTTTTGCGGTAACCGCATAGTATAATTTCTTTGCAATGGCTTTCTCCACAATATTACCTTTTTGCTTACGAATTTTATTACTTGTTTGAAAATTCATTAATTTTGTTGAAAAGACATCCTTTCTGCTTGAAAATTAAATTTTTGTGTTAAAAATCCAACTAGTTTTATAGAAAATTAACTGATTTTTAAAATCTCACATTTCAAGGCAAAGAAGTCAAACAAAATCTTTTTTTGTTGAAAATTCAACTATTTTTCGAAAATTTCTCTTTCTATTAAAAAAATGCATATATTTTACTATAAATTGCATCTTTCTTCGATAAAAATTAAACGGTTTAAAATACAAGAATTTTGTATCAAAGTGTTTTTTCTTCTCTGTTAAAAATTCAACTGTTTTATTGAAAATTCACATTTTTGGGTAAAAAATGCAACTATTCTCATAGACAGTTTTTTTCTCATTTAAAACTCATATTTTATGCCGTAAAGTGAAACTGAAATCTTCTCTGGATAAAAATTCAACTATTTTTTAAATTATTTGTCTTTGATTGAAGAACTGTTTTAATAAAAATTAAACCATTTTTGTTTTAAAAAGTTGCCCTTTTCTTATTAAAATTTCAACTGTTTCGTTGATACATCGTATTTTTGGGTTAAAAATTGAAGTACAATTTTCGTGGAAGATTTACTTCTTGTTGTAATCTTATATTTTGATGTTAAAATGTCAAAATAAAGTCATTTTCGGATGACAATTAAATTTTTTTGAAATTTGTATTTTCGATTTAAAAATTCATCCGTTTTAGTAGAAATTTCGTCTTTCTTGGATAAAAATGCTACTGTTTACTTGAAATTAAATCTTTTTTCTGTTTGAGGATTCAACTTTTTTTGTTAAAAATTTTCGTTGAACTACTTTTTCAAGAAATCATTTTTTAGGTAGTATTCGTATTTTAGTTGAAAATTAATTTCTTTGGTTGAAGGTTTAGCTATTTTGCTATAAATTAATTTCTTTACTGAAAACTCAAATGTTTGCGAAAAAATTACACACGAATATTATTTACAATAAATAAAATAACATTTTGTATAAATTTTGCGAGTAAAGTTTTCTAAGCATGTAATGTATATAGACATTATTGTTTGGTTCATTAATTTTAATATAAAATTTGCAGTATATATAGTTGTCTTAAAAATAAAAATTTAAGTAAGATTATATACGAACGAAGTTTATATGTAAATAACTATGTTATATAATATACTCAATATATTAAATATAAAAAAATTCTTGCCATAAAAGATGGGCTTTGATTATATATTTAATACAATGAGTGTACATATACTGATATATTGATCAATTCTTAGAAGAGCCAGGTAATTTCACTTTACACAAATTAAAAATAATTTTTTCAGTAATGTTTAGTTCTAAATAATAAAGCATTATATTTGTTTCTAGTTCAACATAAATTATACTGCACTGAAAAAAATTTGCATTGAATCAAGTAGGCTAATTTACTTGGCTGATTTTACTTGAAAGAAGCGAGTATTTTCTATTTATGACCGATTTTCTTGAATCAAGAAAATAATAGAATCAGGACAACTATTTGAATCAAGAATATATTTACTCTAAGCAAAAAACTATTAAGTTGATTTTTTTGATTTTTGATTTGATTTTTTTGATGTATTGAATTAGGAATATTATATGCTCATGATAAGTAACAACAACAACAAAATTCTTGATCCAAGTAAATTCATATTTTTATTTTTACTACTATTTTAATTGAAACAATGTTCATGTTCTTGAGACGAAAAAATGAATGTATTCAGCGAAGAAATAATTTCTCTTAAAATAATTCTTGAATATTTTCCTTCAAATAATTATTTATTTGAAACGAATGTCAGATTTACTTTGAAGATACCTATGTCATCAAAATAGAATCACATCAGTCTTTTCAATATAAAAACTGTAGACTTGATACAATAGACATCGCACACATATTATGAAAATTAATATATTGGTCTAAATAAATTTACTTCTTACTGCAAAAGTATCTTATTAAGTTGACATGATATGAAGTTGGTACTCTTGGCCGCTAACAATTATTTTGAAATTCAATAATATTTATAAAATTCAAAACATTGGTGCACATAATCAATTTTATTTGTGCGAATGTAGATAGGAATTTGCAACTTTGATAAATTACAATCTTTACGCTGACACACAAATCAAATCACTCATAAAACTATTTTAAAAGGGGGAGGGTCGGTAAGGCCGGTTTTTGGCCTAATTTATTTTTGGACCAAAAAATCTGAAAAAATCATGGTAGTATCTTATAAGTATCCCGAATCGATTGCACGCTAAATGGACTACCCTCCACCCCCCAGCCACCCCCACCCCCCTACAAATATAGGAAACACCACTACCCACCAACTGTATTTTCGAGAGATTTGACACTCTTAAACATGTATTCTGAGGTCAGCTCGGGTTTACCATGGTTTTCGGGATCGCCGAATACAAATCTGGCGTCCTTTGACTTTTATGGCGTCGGGTTCAAGGTCATTGGAAGGTCAAATCGAGAGAAAACGGTAAAAAAATTTAAAAAAATACGTTATAGGTTTTTGGAGTCGCTAATTACGAATCTGGCATCCGTTGAACTCTATCGCTTTAGGTTCAAGGTCATTTGAAGGTCATTTGAAGGTCAAATCGAGAAAAAACGGTAAAACAATTTAAAAAAATATGTTATAGGTTTTTAGGGTCGCTGATTATGAACCTGGTGTCCGCTGACCTTTATCGCGTCAGGTTCAAGGTCATGGGAAGGTCAAATCGAGAGAAAACGCTGGAAAAAAATATGTTATAGGTTTTTGATTTGACGTTCAAATGACCTTATAATTACCTTGAACCTGAAGCGATAGAGTTCAACGGATGCCAGATTCGTAATTAGCGACTCCAAACACCTATAACGTATTTTTTTGGATTTTTTTACCGTTTT
>NC_046661.1:149770730-149877338 GCF_010883055.1 Belonocnema kinseyi | reverse complement strand
ACTCGGGATACTTATAAGATACTACCATGATTTTTTCAGATTTTTTGGTCCAAAAATAAATTAGGCCAAAAACCGGCCTTACCGACCCTCCCCCTTTAAGTTACTTTAGTATCTGAAATGTGTCAGAATTTTCCGAACATTGCTAGTAATGTAGACAACATTTGGTTTAATACATGTGGTGTCTCACCATTGGTAAAAGAAAATTTAAAAATTTATTTTATTTGGATATTCTCATTTATAAAGAAACCAAATTGAAACATTTACATTTTCCAAATTTCATAAGGTGAAATGTATCTTTTGTGGTTTCCAGAAGGCATGCACAACATTTGGTTGATTGTATCTGGCATCTCGCCATTAGAAAAGAGAAAATTGCTAAAATTTGTTTCTTCCAACATTTTCATTTATAAGCAAATCAAAAGTGCAAAATTAAAATTTTCCACATTCTACAATGTGGAATGTAGGTCTTGTGGTTTCCAGAAGGTATTAACAGCATTTGGTTTATTGTATGTGGCATCTCGCCATTGGGAAAAGGAAAATAAAAAATTTCTTCTATTTTCAGATTCTCATTAATAAACAAGCCAAAGTGCAACATTTACATTTGCCAAATTTCACAAGATGAAATGATGGTTATGTGGTTTCCAGAAGGCATCGAGAGGGAAAATTTACAAATTTGTTTTTCTTTTGATATCCTCATTTATAAACAATCCAAGCTGCAATATGTAAATTTTTCACATTCCACAAGGTGAAAAGTAGGTCTTGTGGTTTCTAGAAGGTAAATCGCCATTTGAAAAGTGAAAATTTTCAGATTTCTTTTCTTTTGATATTCTCATTTATAGACAATCCGAAACGCAACATGCACATTTTCCAGATTTCACAGGATGGAATTCAGGTTTTTGGTTTGCAGAAGGCATACAGAAAATTTTGGTTTCTTGAATGTGGCATCTCGCAATTGGGAAAGAAGAAATTTCCAAATTTTTATTTTCTTTCGATATTTTTATTTATAAGCGATCCAAAGTGCAGCAATAAAATTTTTCTTATTCGACTAGGTGAATTGTAGATTTTTTGGTTTCGAGAAGCCAAACACAACATTTGGTTTATTGTATGTGACACCTCGCCATTAGGAAAGGGAAAATTTTCAAATTTTCTTTTCTTTCGGTATTCTGATTTTAAAACAATCAAAAGTGCAACATGTACATTTTCCAGATTCCACATGGTGAAATGTAGGTTTTTTGGTTTCCAAAAGGTATACACAGCATTTGATGTATTGTATGTGGCATTTTGCCATTATCAAAAGGAAATTTTCCAAATTTATTTTCTTTCGAGATTCTCATTTATAAATAATCCAAAGAACAACTTCGATTTAAAAAAATTCTTTTGTTTGAAAATTTCACTATTGTTATAAAATAGAAATTCATGTATTTTGTTGAAAATCTGTATTTTTTATAGAAAATTAAATTATTTGGTTTAAAATTATTTTTTTTTGGTTGAACATTCCTACTTTCAATTAAATATGTATTTCTTTTTTTCTTAATTAACTATTTTGTTGAAATTTCTTTTTCTGAGTTGAAAATGATTTTTTTTTGCTAAATGCAAAATTAAAATTTTCCACATTTCAGAAAGATAGGTCTTGTAGTTTCCAGAAGACATACACAACATTTGTTTTGTTGTAGGTGGCATCTCGCCATTGAGAAAGGGAAAATTTTCTATTTTTTTTTCTTTGAATATTCTCATTTCTGAATTCTTTTTTTATTTAGATATTCTTATTGATAAACAATGCAAAGTGCAACTTTGGTTAAAAATATTTTTCTCTTGTTTAAAAATTTAACTATTATTTGAAGTTAAAAATTCATGTATTTTGTTTTAAATCTTTTTTTTTTATAGAAAATTCAACTCTTGGGTTCAAAATTCAACTATTTGGTTTGAAATAGATTTTTTTGGTTGAACATTCCTACTCTCAGCTACATATTTATTTTTTTACTGATATAATTTGTTTAAAATCTGGTTTCCTAATTGAAAATTAATTTTTTTATCTAAAAATGTAACTATTTCATTTTTGATTCAAAATGGACAATTTTTTTAGTTAAAAATTCACTTATTTGCTTAAAAATTTGTCTTTCTTGGTTTGAAAATTCAATTATTTTAGTAGAAAATTTATATTTTTGGGTTAAACATTCTTCTCTTTTTCAAGTTATTTGTCTTAAATGAAAATTTATAAAGAATGTAGGATTTTTTGTTTCTAGAAGGCATACACAAAATTTTTTTATTCTATTGGCATTTTGCCTTTGGGAAAAGGAAAATTTGCATTTTCCACATTCCTCAAAGTGCAATTTGGAGACAAACAATGAGAAAAATGGAAATGGAATTCCTTGGAAATTCCACTCATTCCCAAGATCTTAATTAGTTTTTGAGATATTTGGAAATCTGCCCAGTTTTTTGGATCATTTGAATTTCAGTTTTCAATTTTTTTAAATTCATTTTCGGTGGCTTCTGCTAAGAGAGATAAATTTTCAACCAAGAAAAACGACCTTTGTAATGTGTAAGATCAATTTTGAATCCAAAAAGAGGACTTTTTTAACAGAAAAATTTAATTTTTTACTAAAGAGGTCACTTTCACAAAACAGCTTTTTTAAAATAATTTAATTATCAACGAAACTGTTGAATTTTTATTAACCTACATTGATAGATTTTTAACCAAAAAGATCAATTTTCAAATAAGTAGATAATTTTTCTATTAATAGACCAAATTTCAACAAAATAAAATAAAAGAATTTTCAACACGAGAATCAATTTTTAATCAAGATAAATAAATTTTATACAAAATAATAAAAATTTTCTCTAAAAACATAAATTTTCAATAACAAAGGGAATCGTTAAATTTTTACTTTAAAGATCAAGTTTTCAATCAAAGGCAAATAATTTTTAATTTGTATCCAAACAAATTTATTTGAATCGAACTGAATCCATATTTAAAATAAACGAACAATTTTATGACCTTGTATCAAAGAAAGAATATTTTTGTTAAAAAAAATGATTTTAATGATTTAAAGAAAATTTTTGTGTGAATTAAATAAAATTGCTTTAAATCGAACAAAATTTGTTTCATACAAATATAAGTTTTCTTGAAATCGAAAAGTATTCAACCTTTTTTGTTTAAATAAAAAAGTGTATGTAAATTTGTCTTAAACCAAAAAGTGTACTTAAACTTTTCTGTTTAAATAAAAAAGTGTATTCAAACTCATTTTTTTGTTTAAGTCTGAGTGTATGCAAATCAACTTTTTTGTCTAAGCCAAATGGCATTACAAGAAACTTTTTGGATTAGGTCTAAATATATTTAAACAAACTTTTTAAAATAAAAAAGTATTTTCACATTTTTTTGTTTAAATTCAAAAGTGTGTTCAAAGAAACTTTTTCAATTAAATCTAAGTATATTGAAACGAACTTTTTTGCTTGAATCAAAACGTGTATTCAAACTATTTTGTTTAAATCAAAGGGTATCAAACTTTTTTTTAAAAACAATGTGGCTATTCAAATAACTGTTTTTTTCTTAAATTAAAGTGTATACAAAAAAACTTTTTTTTTTTAAATATAAATATATTCAAACAAAATTTGTTGTCTAAATAAAAAAGTATATCCGAATCTTTTTTGTTTTAATCAGAAAGTGTATACAAACAAAAATTTTTGTTTTAATCAAATAGTATTCAAACAATTTTTTTGTTTAAAGCGAAGTGTATTAAATTTTTTTAAATCATATTGTATTAAAAAAAAACATTTGTTTTTAGATCAAAGTGTATTCAAACAATCTTTTCTGTTTAAATCAAAATGTATGCAAACTATTTAGATTAAATCTAAGTATATTCGAACAAACTTGTTTGTTTATATAAAAAGTGCATTAACAACTTTTTTGTTTTAATCAAAAAGTGTATTAAAAATTTTTCGTTTAATTTAAAAAGTGTATACAATTTTTTTTTACATCTTAGAATGTTCAAACCATTTTTTTTGTCTGAAGCAAAATGTATTTGAAAAAACTTTTTTGCGTAATTAAAATTAAATTTAACTAACTTTCTTTTTTTAGTATAAGTTTATTTAAATAAACATTTTTGATTAAATCTAAGCATATTCAAACAAACTTTTTTGTTTGAATAAAAAACTCGAATTCCAACATTTTGCTTCAAATCGAAAAGTGTATTCAAAGTTTTTTTTAAATCAAGGTGTATTCAAACAAACTTTCTTGTTTATAAAAAAAGTGTAAAAAACTTTTTTGTTTATTAAAAAAGTGTAAAAAACTTTTTTGTTCAAATCAGAGTGTATTCAAACAAACTTTTTTTAATAAATGTGAGTATATTCAAACCAAATTTATTGTTTAAGTGAAAGGGTATTCAAAAATTTGTTTCTTTCAATAAGAAAATTTTAACTTTTTTGAAAATCAAAGTATATTCAAACGAACATTTTCGTTTGAACCAAAGTGTATTCAAACAAACTTTTTTGTTTAAATAAAAAAGTGTATTCAGACCAACTTTTCAGTTTCGATCAAACGGTATTCAGACTTTTTAAAAAATTAAAGTGTATTCAAATTTTTTTTTAATCACATTGTATGCAAACAAACTTTTTTGTTCAAATCAAATTTTATTCAAACAAAATTTTTTAATCAAATCTAAGTATATAAAAAAAACTTTTTGTTTAAACAAAATTTCTATTCACAACATTTTTGTTCAAATTGAAAAGTTTATTCAAAGTTTGTTGTTTAAATCAAGGTGTATTCGAACAAACTTTTTTGATTAAATCTAAGTACACAAAAACAAACTTTTTTGTTTAATTGAAAAAGTGTATTAAAACTTTTTTGTTTAAATGAAAGTGTATTCAAACAAACATTCTTCTTTAAATCAATGTGTATTCAAACAAACTTTTGTTAAAATCTAAAAGTGTATTTACAGTTTTTTTGTTCATATCAAGGTGTATTCAAAAAAACTTTTTTTTAATAATTCTAAGTAAATTGAAATAAACTTTTTGGCTTGATTGAAAAACTGTATTAAAACTTTTTTGTTTAAATCAAAGGGTATTCAAAAATTTTTTGTTTAAATAAAATAAAACTTTTTTTAATATCAAACTGTATTCAAACGAACTTTTTTGTTTAAACCAAAGTGTATTCAAATAAACTTTTTGGGTTAAGTCTAAGTATATTCAAACAAAATTTTTTGATTAAATTTAAGTATATTAAAAAAGAACTTTTCCGTTTAAATAAAAAAGTGTATTCAAAACTTTTCGTTCAAATCAAAGTGCATTCAAACAAAATTTTTCAATCAAATCTAAGTACACTAAAAAAAACTTTTTGTTTAAACAAAAAAGTCTATTCACAACATTTTTGTTCAAATTGAAAATTGTATTCAAAGTTTTTTGTTTAAATAAAGGTGTATTCGAACAAACTTTTTTGATTACATCTAAGTAGACTTAAACTTTTTTGTTTAATTGAAAAAGTGTATTAAAACATTTTTGTTCAAATGAAAGTGTATTCAAACAAACTTTCTTGTTTAAATCAATGTGTATTCAAACAAACTTTTGTTAAAATCTAAAAGTGTATTTGCAATTTTTTTGTTTCTATCAAGGTGTATTCAAAAAAACTTTTTTTTAATAATTCTAAATATATTGAAATAAACTTTTTTGCTTGATTGAAAAACTGTATTAAAACTTTTTTGTTTAAATCAAAGGGTATTCAAAAGTTTTTTGTTTAAATAAAATAAAACTTTTTTTAATATCAAAGTGTATTCAAGCGAACATTTTTGTTTAAACCAAAGTGTATTCAAAAAAACTTTTTGGGTTAAGTCTAAGTATATTCAAACAAAATTTTTTGATTAAATTTAAGTATATTAAAAAAGAACTTTTCCGTTTAAATAAAAAAGTGTATTCAAAACTTTTCGTTCAAATCAAAGTGCATTCAAACAAAATTTTTCAATCAAATCTAAGTACACTAAAAAAAAACTTTTTGTTTAAACAAAAAAGTCTACTCACAACATTTTTGTTCAAATTGAAAAGTGTATTTAAAGTTTTTTGTTCATATCAAGGTGTATTCAAAAAAACTTTTTTTTAATAATTCTAAGTACGCTGAAAAAAACTTTTTTGTTTAATTGAAAAACTGTATTAAAACTTTTTTGTTTAAATCAAAGTGGATTCAAACAAAGTATTTGTTTAAATGAAAGGGTATACAAAAATGTTTTTGTTAAAATAAAATACAACTTTATTTAATATCAAAGTGTATTCAAACAAACTTTTTGGGTTAAGTCTAAGTATAGTTAAATAAACTTTTTTGATTAAGTAAAAAAGTGTATTCAAAATTTTTTTGTTTAAATCAAAAAGTGTATTCAGACCAACTTTTTAGTTTCAATCAAACGGTATTCAGATTTTTTAAAATTTAAATTACAGTGTATTCAAAAATTTATTCTTTAAATCAAAACGGCATTCAAACAAACTCCTTTGTTCGAATAAAAAAGAGAATTCAACACTTTTTGTTCAAATAAAAAAGTGTATTTAGAAAAAGTTTTTCGTTTAAATCAAAGGGTATTCAAATTTTTGTTTTGTTTAAATCAAATTGTATTTGAAAAAACTTTTTTTCAATGAAGTGTATTCAAACAAACTTTTTTGATTAAATCAAATTATATTTTAAAAAATTTTTTTGTTTGAATCAAAAAGTGTATTCAAATAAAGTTTTTCGTTTAAATTAAGCAAACATTTCTCTCACTCGCCGACATAAAAACCGCATATATATTGCGAAGGCGTTAGAACGATAAACCCATTAAAATGTTAATTTATTACATTGCCACACGTTTATTAAAGCAATATATGTATCTAGCTCAGCAATAATATATCTGATTTCCCCGCAATTATAAATAATACCGCCCATCCAACACCATCATCAATTTTTCGATTGTTTCCTTGGGAAATGAGTTTTTTACAACTCGGTCAATCTGTGCATAGAAATTTTCAACTAGATACATGAATTTTCTACCAATTAGTTGAATTTTCAACTTATAAAGGCTATATTCTCCAGCAAAAATGGAATGGGTAACTTTTCAGATGAAAAAATTAATTTTCCACAAAAACAGAACAAATTTTTAACAAAATAGACTTAACTTAATCCTTAAACAAAATAATGAATTTTCAACAAACAAGATTAATTTTCCAGCAAAAATTCTAATTGTCAAAAAAAGGCACCAATTTTTACTAAATATTCGAATTTATAACTCATAAACGATGAAATTTTCATTTAAAAATATTAATTTTTAACAAAGTAGTTGAATCCTTAACCAAACTAGATGCAATATTTACCAGATTCAAATTTTCAACGCGAAAATTTGATTTTTAAAAAAAAAAGTTAATTTTCCACTGAATAGTACAAATTTTAAATAAATAGTTTGATTTGGAAACAAATATTTCATTTTCCTATTGAAGTTTTTAAATTTTTATCCAAAATATGAATCTTTAAGCAAAAAGGATGAATTTTTTTATCAAGAAGATTAATGTTTTACTAAAAAATATGAATTTTCAAAAAAAAAGATTTCAAAGTGGAATTGAAAAAATAAATAATTAAGAATTTTCTGCAAAAAAAGTATTTTGTACAAAAGAATTATGTTTAAAAAATAAAAAGTCGAATTTCAGGAAAAAAGTTCACTATTCTATCGATAAAGATAAAGTAGAATTTTCAACGAAATAGTTGAATTTTGTAATAAAAAAGATGCATTTCAAACCAAAAATGAAATGATTTGAAATTAAAAAAGATACATTTTTATCGAAAAATGAAATCTTTAAATTTTCAGTTCAAAATAATAATTTCGAAAAAAAAGAAGTTTTAACCAGAAAGATCAATTTTCGACTGTGAATGGAACCATAAAATTTTCAATTTGAAAAAAGCGATTTTCTAAAACTAACAAAAAACGAATGTTCAACTAATTAAATTCTACAAACAAAGACAATTTTTTAACAAAATATTTTAATTTCTGACCAAATATTTCAATTCCCAACCAAAAAATGAAAGAGCTACATTTTCAGATATAAAAATTAATTTTTAACAAACAAAAAAATTTTTAATAGAATAGATAAATTTTCAAATAAATAGTTTAATTTTTTACCAAAAAGTCTCATTTTCTACTAAAGTAATTAACTTTTAAACCAAAAACATGATTTTTTCACACAAAAAAAATATTTTTAACAAATTTTTTAATTTTCTGATAAATTGTTAAATTTTCAAGCAAAAAAAAAGAATTTTCTTCGAACTGTCGAAATTGGAACAGAAGAATTAATTTACGACCAAATAGATGAGTAAATAAAAAACTTTTAAATTAAACAAAAACAGACGAAATGATGAATTTGCAACAAAAAATTGATTTTTTATAAAAATAGACAAATTATTAAAAAAAATTTGATTTTTAAGCTTAAAAGTCGGCTTTTAGATCCAGAAGGAAATTTTTCAACAAGAAATTTAATTTCTAACCAAAAATAGAATCGTAAAATTTTCAGTTTGAAAAATAAATTTAAAAAAACATTTTCAATCAAATAATTAAATCCTGACACAAAATGATGATTTTGGAACATTCATGATTAATTTTCTATTCAAATAGACGAATTTTCAAAAAGAAAATAATATTTCTACCAAATAGTTGAATTATCAATTTCAAAAGCAGAAATGTTCAACCAAAATGAAATAACTACATCCTTGGATTGAAAATTATATTTTTAACCGAAAAAAATGTAACCCAAAATATAAATCTTCAATAAAAAATGTATTTTCAAGAGAAGAGTTCAACATTCAAAAAAAAAAATCCAAACAAGCAGTAATTTTCTACTTCAAAAGACGAATTAAAATAAAAAAGAATTGTCAACAAGGAAAGATTCATTTTCAACCCAAAATGGAATAGGTTCAATTCTAATTAATAAAATTATCTCGTAAAAAAAAAAGAAATTTCAGAAAAAGGGATAAATTTTACTAAAGAGATGAATTTTCATTAAACAATGAATTTTCAACCAACAATCTTATTTTTTACTTATGAAGATCAATTTTCTATTAAAAGATGAATGATCAACAAAATAGTTGAATTTTAATATCAAAAAGATACATTTTACACCAAGAATCAAATAGGTAAATTTTCAATTAAAAAGATTAATTTTTAATAAAAAAATGCATCTTCAAAAAAAAAAGTTTAATATTGAACCAAAGACATGAATCTTCAACCACAAAAATGAATTTTCAACCAAGAGGATACATTTTCTATAAAGAAGAAAAATTTTCAATAAAATACATGGATTTTAAACAATAATAATAATTTTTCAATAAAAAATGGAATATTTAAATTTACTCTCAAATAAATTAATTTCCAATCAAGAATGAATCGTATTTTCAAGAAAATAGTTCAATTTTGAACAAAAAAGATGAATTTCCCACAACAAAATTAATTTTTAACCAAGTCGTTTAACTTTCAACTAAGTAGTCAAATTTGAAAAAAGAGTATTTTAATTTAAATCAGAAAAGAATTTTCAACAAGAAAGTTAATTTTCAACAAAAAATTTAATCGTTTAATTTTCGGTATCAAAAATTGATTTTTAACAAAAAAGTTATAACTTTCAACCATCAATAACTTTCAATGACTTTTTCCCAACTCGGTCAATCTGCGCATAAAGATAAGAGAACGATCGTCAGTGAAATGGCTGTTTCTCGTAAATATCGAAAAATACACGTTCTTACGATTGCCTTACTAAGTATATACATACAAAGTTGAACTCATGCAAAAATTATAGCTATAATATTAATTTACATGTATAAAAGGTACATGTAACCCATATTCTTCGAACGAATCCAGTTTATGCATAATTTCTAATTCTCAAGTTTGCGATTTTACACATATGCACAAATACGTTTCATACACAGACACCCAAACATATATTTTTTTATATAGGTGCATATACGTTTCATATACTCATATATACGTTTCATATGCACATATACGTTTCATATGAATATATATGTTTCATATACCCATATATACATATCATGTGCACATATACGTTTTATATATACATATATACATTTCATATGTACTTATAAGTTTCATATATACATATATACATTTCATATACATGTGGGAAAAACAGATGCGGAAAAAACATATGTTTGAAAAACGTATGTGTAAAAAGTACATGTGTGAATTGTATATGTGGGCTAGGTTGGAATAAATTAAGTTTGCTTCCTTGCACGGAAAAATAATACATTATTTATCATGAACGGTAGACAATGAACAGACGGTTGATTATGCTCAGGTATAGGTCGTTTCGTATGACTAGGATATACATGCATAAAAGTACATATATTGTTTGAGTGTCCCCATATGTGTAACATAAAGCTTTTCGTTTCGGATTCATCGCCTTTTCTTGTAAAAAAAAAAGATAAAATCTTCGTTTACAACCAATTAATGAGCTAATTTGCAAGTATAATTTGATTTCTTGCTTGATTCGATTATTCAATGTATTCTGCCAGGCAAATGCTATTAACAATAATGTATTGTTTGCAGAGTTGCGGTGTAGGTAAAAACGTTTATTTTAATAAGAACAATTTATTGGATTTTTAAACAATTTTATTCCTTCATTTGCATGAAGAGTGTTTTTTATTTTTAAATTAATTCATTTATTTTGAAATTAATAATAGAATAGATGAATTGACAAACTCTTTTCCCTCTTTTTTATAAATTCTAGTTTTTCCCTAATAAAAAAATTCAAACATTATTGGTTGCGAATTGATTTTTTTAAAATCTATTATTGTATTTTTAGTTCGGAATTTATCTTGTTTGGTAAAAAATTCTATTATTTTAAAAAAAAATTTAATCATTTGGTTGAAAATAAAACTATCTTATTAAAAATAGAACTTTTCTTTTTAAAAATTAAACGCTTGGTTGAAATTTGTTTTTTATGTTTTTTACCAAATAAAAAATATAAAATATTTTGATTTTTAAAAATATTTATTTTGATTTCCAACCCAGGTCTTTCAGATTGCCGCTTCAAATCATTTGTTAAAAAAAGTTTGTTTCATTTTTGGTTGAAAATAATTTTTTTAACTGAAAATTTAACTATTCTATTTTTAGCTGTAAACTTCTATACATTTTTTTTTTGAAAATTCGTCTTTTTTGTGGAAAATTTATTTGTATACAAATTTAATTACTTTCTTAGAAAAAAAAAAGCTATTTGGTTGAAAATCAAACTATTTATTTAAAAATTTCACTATGTGGTCTATTTGTCTGTTTGTTAGAAAATTAATCTTTTAGTTCAGGTTTAAACATACCATATTGTTGAAAATTCTACTATTATTACTATTATTTACTATTATTTTGGAAATTCATTCTTTTTTTTCTAAAAAATTAATTCTTGTATCTGTATTTTAACCTTTTCAATTTTTTATTATAATTTTACCCCTCTTAGTTAAAAATTCAAATATTCAATTGAAAATTAATTATTCTTGGTTTAAAACTTAACTTTTTTCTAAAACATTCGACTTTTTACCTTGCAAAAATAACTAATTTGTTGAAAATTTATTTGTTTCATTTGAAAATTCATATCTTTTGTTGATAATTTATATTTTTCGTAAAAAATTGATCTTCTTGGTCCAAAAATCGATGTTTTTGGTCAAAAATTCATTTTTCGTTCGAAATTAATTTTTTTAATGAAAATAAACTATTCCATTTTCGGTTGAAAATTCATCTTTTTTAGATTAAAATTTCATGTCTATTTTTCGTAAAAAATTGATGTTATTCGTAAAAAAAAACGATTTTTTGGTCAAAAATTCATTTTTCGTTCGAAATTATTTTTTTTTTTATGAAAAATTAACTATTCCATTTTTGGTTGAAAATTGATCTTTTTTAGAATAAAATTCACCTTCTTGGTTACAAATTAATATTTTTTGGTTTAAAATTAAAGGATTTGGATGAAAATGCAGGTACGTACATTCTGTTTATAATTAATCTTTTTTTTAGAAAATTCATCTTCTTGGTTGAAGTTCATTTGTTTTAAGAAGATTCATCATTTTAGTTTAGAAAATGATCTCTTTGGTTAAAGATTGAACTATTTTCCTGAAAATTAATTTCTTATTTTGTTTGAGAATTAATTATCTTCCCCAAAAATATATCTATTTAATTATTGTTTAAAAATTTATTTAAAAAAATTGAAAATTGATATTTCAAATTAAAAATTGATCTGTTCTGGTTGAAAATTAATTTTAAGAGAATATTTAAAAACATTTCAAACGACTTCTAAGATTGTCAAAGAAGAATCTGAAAGATTTTAAAGCTAATTTTTTGAATTTTTCAGAATTTGGAAGAAAATTCACAAAAAATTTGAATAATTCAAAAATATTGGAAGGTTAAACAATTTTAAAGGGCTAAAAAAAGATTTTTTAAAAGAATAATGGGAAAAATTGTATGCTTTTTTATTTTTAAAAATGAATTTTAAGAGAAGATTAAAAAAGATTTCAATGCATTTCACAAGATTTTCTTAAATTTTAAAAGAGAGCAGAAGATTTTGCAGCAAAATGTTTCAATTTGATAAGCTTGAAAAATAAAAAATAAATTGATTAAGATTCAGAAATATTTAAAAGATTTGAAGATATTGAAAAACAATTTCAAACCCTAAAAGATTTTTAAGAAATGCAGATTAAAAAAAAAGATTTTTGAGTAAAAATTTAATAGCTTTACAAGACTTTTGGAAGTTTTCAAGTAAGTACATAAATTTTCTTAAAATTCTTATGAAAATTTGGAAGATTTTAAGGACATTTTTTCATGTTTTGAATGATTTTTCCAAATTTTAAGAAAAATTCGAGTCAGCTGAAAATATTTTTAAGAATTTAAAAAGTTTTGAATGGATTTAAAATATCTATAAACTTGGAAGCATTTTCGAAAATTTATCAAATATTTTTTATTTCTTCCAAACTGTTAAAAGCCCTAAATACCTTTTAAAAAGGCTTGAACTTTTCCTAATATACTGTAAAGTCCTGTAAAGTAATTTTTTTTAAATATACTAGATTCTTTTAAGACACATCTAGAATATTCAAAAATCTTTTATAACCCTCTCAAGAATATTATAAAATTTATATTTCTACAAGTTTAAAAACAACCTTTTAATATTTCTTTTCTTTTAAGTAACTTTAATATTTGTGACTAAAATATGATTTTTAAAGAATTCAGTATTGCATCACAATATTGCTTTATTTATTTCTATACAGCACTTCATCTTAAAAAAAAACTTTTTTTATCGAATAGAAAAGTATAGTAAATAATATAAAAGGATAGATTATGATAAAATATGCTGGAAAACAATAGAAAATGATAGAAAATGATAGAAAATGATAGAATATTATATAATATGTTAGAATAGGATGGAAAAGGATAGAAAAGAATAGAATATAATAAAAGGGGATATATGGCAGAACAGGATATAGTGGGGTATAATAGGATAGAACAGGATAGAATTGTATATATGATAGAGCAGGACAGAAAAGGATAAAATAGGATATAATATGTGAGAATATGATAGAAGTCGATATGATATGATATAATATGTTATAACAGAATAAAAAAGGATAGAAAAAGATAGAAAATAATGGAAAAGAATATAATATGATAAAATAGGATAGAGCAAGATATAAACAGATAGGAGATGATACAATGGAACATATGATAGCGTAGGATAGAATAGGATATAACATGATTTAATTAAATAGAAAATCATAGAATAGGATAAATATGATAGAAAATTAAGTGATATGTTGTGATAGGATAGAAACGGATAGCAAATGATAGAAAGGGATGGAAAGGGATAGAAAAATATATAATATGATAGAACATGATAGAGTATTATATAAAAGGATAGAACATGATAGAATGGGATATGTGATAGAATCAGATAGAACAGGGCAGAATAGAATATATAGCAGAATAGGATAGAAAAAGAAAAGATCAGGTTGAAAAATCATATAATAGGTTCAATATAATAGAAAAGGATACAGTGTGATATAATATGTTTGAATATTATAGAAAAGGATAGAAAATTATGGGAAAGGATAGAATGGGACATAATATGCTTGTAAAGAATAGAGTGAGATAAAAAAAAGGATAGGAAATACTACAATAGGATATATGGTATAATCGAATAGAATATGATATAATAGGCTATGCCAAAATATGATAGTAAACAATAGGATACCTAATCATAGAATAGGATCAATATGATAGAAAAGAATATGATATGACATAATATGTTTGAATAGTACTTAAAAGGATAGAAAATAATGGAAAAGGTTAGAAAAGTATAGAAAAAAATGAAAATAATGTGATATGATAGAATGAATAGGATACGATATGATTGAATAGGATAGAGTAGGATATAAGAAGATAGAACATGATATGATGGGATATATGATAGCGTAGGATAAAATAGGATAGAATATGATTTAATTGGATATAAAATCATAGAATAGGATAAATATTCTAGAAAACGATATAATTAATTCTAATAGGATAAAAAAGGATAGAAAAAGATGGAAAATGATGGTAAGGGATGGAACGGGATATATGATAAATTAGGCTAGAGTAGCATATAAAAGGATAGAACATCATCGAATGGGATACTTGATAGATTTGGATAGAATAGGATAGAATAGAATAGGACATATGGCAGAATAGAATATAAAATAAAAGAACAGGATACAAAATTAAAGAATATGATCAATATGGTAGAAAAGGATATAATATGATATAATATGTTTGAATGGTGTAGAAAACGATAGAAAGTGACGGAAAAGGATAGAAAGGTATAGAAAATAATGTCAAATAATATGATAGAATGGGATAGAACATAATTTAATAGGATATATGACAGACTAGGATAGAAAAGGAAAGAACAGGATACAAAATCATAGAATAGGATCAATATGATAGAAAAGGATAAAATATTATATAATATGTTTGAATAGTATTTAAAAGGATATGAATTAATGGAAAGGGATAGAAAAGTTTAGAAAATAATGGAAAAGAATATAGTATGATATAATTGGATATAATATAATAGAATGATAGAATGGTAGAATGATAGAATGATAGAATGATATAATGGCATAAATGGTAGCATAGAATAGAATAGGATAGGTCATGATTGAATTTGATAGAAAATCATAGAATAGGATAAGTATAATAGAAAATGATATAATATGTTATAATAGGATAGAAAAGGATAGATATTGAATGAAAAGGAAACAACAGAATACAAACTCATAGAATCGGATTAATATGTTAGAAAAGGACGGAAAAGGATAGAATGAGATATAATATGATAGGAAGGAAAAAAATTCTAGAATGGGATATATCATAGAATTGGACAGAACTGGATAAATCAGCATGTATGACAGTCTAGGGTAGAAAATGAAAGAACAGGATATAAACTCATAAAATAGGATCAATATGATAGAAAAGGATAGGAAATAATGGAAAATAATAGAAAATAGTGGAAAAGGATAGAAAAGTGTAGGAAATAATGGAAAAGAATATAATAATTGATATGATATGATAGAATAGGATAGATTAGGACATAAAAGGATAGACCATGATAAAATAGGATAAATGGCAGCATAGGATGGAATAGGATAGAACGTAATTGAATTAAATAGAAAATCAAAGAATAGGATAAATATGATAGAAAATGATATAATATGTTGGCATAGGATAGAAACGGACAGATAATGATAGAAAAGGATGGAAAAGGATAGAACGGGATATAGTATGATAGAGAGGGATAGAAAAGGATAGAAAATTTTAGAATGGGATATATGATAGAATCAGATAGAACAGGATAGAATAGGATATATAAGCGAATTGAATAGAAAAGGAAAGAGCAGGATACATGATTATAGAATAGGATCAATGTGAAAGAAAAATACATAATATTCCGGAATAGTATCGAGAAGGATAGACAAAAATGGAAAAGGATGGAAAAGGATGGAAAAGTATGGAAAAGGATAGAAAATAATATCAAAGAATATAATATGATAGGGTAGGGTGGAAGATCATAGAAAAAGATAGAATATGACAGAAAAGGATAGAATAACATAGAATAAAGGAAGAAGAAGGAGAGAAAGTGTGAAAGAGAGCAAGGCGTTTAGAGTAAAATAATCGCTCAAGGTCCACTCTGGCGATGCACTCGACTGTCCAGGGCTGCCAACAAACGCAGTGTTTACATCGGCCACATGCTCATGTGTGAGTCCATATATACAGGCGCACATTTCATGCGGAGAGGCGAGCAAAATTTTAAATTACCATCGACGATAATTCCTTCGATCTTATCGCTTCGTCGAGAAAAGATCGCGTACGCCTGTTATGTATGTAATTCTGAAACATGCGGTAACACTGGAAAGCGAAAATTATATTTTCCGCGTTTTGTAGAAATTTATGAGAGTCGGTTAACTTGGAATCAATTTACATGTATTTTCAAGTTGAATCATTAAAAAAAAGTTAAATGATGAAATAATAATCTGTTGTAATCCGCGCAATTCGATATAATCCGCAGTAATCCACTTTAAATCTGAATGATTAAAATAATTTGGGACAAGCCACTTTTAATCAGAAGTAATCCAATTGTAATCCAAAATAATAAAATTGTAATCTGACGTAATGCACTTGTAATCCAGATCTAATGTGGATTCATCGAGTTATAATCTGTGGTAATTCACTAGCAATCTGAAGAATTGCATTCGTAATCCGAATAATTCAGGTAATCGAATCCATCTACTTGTAATCCAGTGTAATCCACATTTAATCGAGAGTAATTGACTTCGCGTAATCCAATATAATCCAAGTAATTGAGCGTAATCAGGAGTAACCCAATTATAATCTGGGGTAGATCAAGTAATTTGGAGTAATCCAATTGTAATCCCATTCCAATGTGGAGTAATCCCATTCAAATTCATGGTAATCCACTTGTACTCGGGAGTAATTTACCTGATCTGGCTTGATTCAGTTAATCGAAGTATTCCAATAGAAATCCAAGTAATTCACTTGTATTCCACTTGTAATCCGGTGTTTATAAGTAATTAAAGTACCCCAATTAATTAACTTGGAATTCGAGTAATCCAGTGTAATTCGGGGTAATCCACTGTAATCCTTGTAATTGTAATTTCAAGGATTGTAATACAATGTAATTTAAGTAATTTGGAGTAAATTAAGTAATCCAAGTAATTGTAATCTAGAGTAATCTAGATAATTCCAATTAATTTATATAGGTAATCAAAATTGTTTTGAATTTTTTTTGTTGCAAATGGCTTAAACATCATTTATTTAACTGAAGATTTATCTGCTCCACTTTTGATGAAAGCTGGATTTTTTTAGTGAAAATTCATTTTTTCCTGTTAGAAATTTAATCTTTTTCGTTAAAAATTCAACTATTTTAAAAGTTGAATTAATTTGTTAATAATTCCGTTTTTTGGTTGATGATTCTTAAATTTAGATGAAAATCGTTTGGTACCAAATTCAATTATTTTCATAAAAAATTGGTTTTTTATTCTTTAAAAATTAATTTATATAACTGAAAATTTAACTTTTTCGTTTTTGGCATAAATTTGTCTTTTTTAGTTGAACATTCGTGTTTTTTCTGCAGAAAATAAAAATTTCGGGATAAAAATTCATCAGTTTGAGTAAAAACTTAAATATTTTCTTCAAAATTTAACTATTAAGTTAAAAATTATTTTGAAGGCATATTTTTGTTTAATAATTTAACTATTTGATTAAAAAATCTCTTTTTTATTGGAAATTTATTTTTTCACTGAAAATTTAACTTTTCTATTTTTGCTTAAAATTTATCGTTGTAGCTTGAAAATTCCACTTTATAGAAATTTAAATTATTTTGTTGAAAATTAACTTTTTTATTGAAAATTCATATTTTGAAAATTCAAATATTTTTTACAAAATGCGTCTTTTTGGATTTAAAATTTTAACAGTTTGGTAGAAAATTTTAATGTTTTCTTCAAAATGTCTTTTTATTTAGTTATATTTTCGGGTTCAGATTTAAATCAAATTCTTGTATTTTTAACTAAAAAAGATAAAGTTTCAACAAAATTTTTAAATTTTAAACTAAATATGATCAATATTAAAAAAATGGAATCGTTAAATTTGCATTTAAAATATTAATCGTCAACCAAAAATAAAACGAATTTTCATTAAAACATTTATATTTGAAAAAGAAAGATAAATTAGCAAACAGCAATAATACATTTTTAAGAAAGAAGTTTAATTTTCAACCGAGTAGTAGAATTTTCGAAAAAAGGGGAGTTTTTAACCAAATAGTTAAATTTTCAAGCAAAAAAAAAAAAGATTCTCAACGAAAAATGAAACGATTATTCATTAAAATAGTTAAATTTTTAACCAACGAAATTAATGTTCTAAAAACCAAATTTTAAACACCAATTTTTTACTTAAAATATAAATTATCATCAAATAACACGAATTTGCATCCAAGTACTTCAATTTTTAACTAAAGAAATACAATTTTTTAACCAAAAAGTACCATTTTTTTCCAAATATTTGAATGTTTAACTAGACAATTTTTTTAACTGAAAATGAAACGAACTTTCATTAAAATACTTAAACTTTCAGCGAGAAAAGTAAATCTTCAACCAAAAAAATTATTCTTTAACAAAGCTCTTTAACTTTTTACCAACAAGTTGAATTTTTAACCAAGAATGGAATAGTTAAATTTTCAGGAGAAATTTTTTTTACAAAAAGTGAAACGTATTTTGATTAAAATATTAAAATTTTCCAACAAAAGAGTTAGTCTTCCATTAAAAAAAAAAAAAGATTTTAAAAAAAAGCAGATCAACTTTCAACAAAATAGTGGAATTTTTAACCACAGAGTTGATTTTTTAACCAAGGATATTAAGTTTCTAAAAAAAAAAAATAAATAAATTATCATCAAAATACATGAATTTTCATTCAAGTACTTCTTAGATTTTTAAATAAAAAAAAATTTTAATAAAAAAGATCAATTTCAATGATAAATGAAATGATTTTTTATTAAGATAGTTAAATTTTCAACCAAAGAGATGAATCTTCGACCAAGAAATGTATTTTCAGCTAAATAAATAGTTACATTTTTTAACAAAGAATGAAATAGATGAATTTTTCGTTAAAAAATAATTTTCAAAGAAAAATAAAAACGGCTTTTTATTGGAATAGTTTAATTTTTAACCAAAACGATAAATCTTCAAGAAAAAACTGAATTAAAAAAAGCAGGCCAACTTTGTACCAAGTAGTTGAATTTTTGACTAAAACGTTGAATTTTGACCTAGAAGATTAATTTCCGACAAAAAAGATCAATTATCATTAAAATACATGAATTTTTATCCAAGTAATTAAATTTTCAACTAAAAAAGATACATTTTAACTGAATCTTTGAAATTTAAACTAAAAAAAATTTTCAACTAAAAATGGAATAATTAAACTGTCAGTTAAAAAGGTCAATGTTTAACTAAAAATGAAACGAACTTGCGTGAAAATAGTTAAATTTTCATCCAGAGAAATGAGTCTTTAGCCCAAGAAAATTAATTTTTACCAAAAACTTTAACTTGTTATCAAATAGTGGAATTTTTGCTAAAAAAATGTCTTTTTAACAAAATAATTGAATTTTTAACCCAAAATGGAACAGTTATAAATTTTCATTAAAAAAAAGAACTGTAACCAAAAACGAAACGATTTTTTATGAAAATAGTTACATTTTCAACCAAAAATAGAACAGTTAAATTTTCAATTAAAAAAATTATTTTCAACAAAAAATAAAACGATTTTTGAAATAAGAAGATTAATTTTTTAGATAGAAAAGTTAAATTATCATAAAAATACATGTCTTTTCAAGCTAGTACCTTAATTTTTAAATAAAAAAGATAAATTTTTATTTGAATATTTGAATTTTAAAATAAAAATGGAATGATTACATTTTCAGTTAAGTAAAAAAAAAGACTTTCAACGAAAAGTGAAATGTTTTTAATTAAAATAGTTAAATTTTCAACCAATGAGATAAAATTTAAAAAATAATAATAATTTTGGAAAAAATAGATTAACTAAATATTTGAATGTTAAACTGAAATTTTTTTAAAACTATAAATGGAACAGTTGAACTTTCAGTTTAAAAGAATAGTTTTTAATAAAAAATGAATTAAACTTCTATTAAAATAGTTAAATTTTCAAACAGAGAAATAAATCTTCAAACAACAAAATTAATTTTTAACAAAGTAGCTTAACTTTTCGCCAACTAGTTACATTTTTTATAAAAAAAGGGTCTTTTCATCAAAATAATTGAATTTTCAACTAAAAATGGCATAGTTAAATTTTCAACAACAAAAGAAAGATTTTTTATGAAAAAAGAAACAATTTTTCTTTAAAACAGTTAATTTTTCAACTAAAAATAGAAATTAAAGTTTCAGTAACAAAAAATTATTTTTAACGAAAAATGAAACGAATTTGCATTAAAATACTTAAATTTTCAACCAACGAGATGAAACTTTAATAAAAAATTAATAATTAGTGCAAGAAAAAATATATTCACTTTCTTCCAACTGGTTGAATTATTGTCAAAAAATTTTTAACTAAAAAAAAAGAATTTTTAACAAATTCTTTCCATGGTAAACTAAAAAAATAGATTTTTTAAACTATAAATGGAATAGTTAAACCTACATTTAACCTAAACCTAAAATAAACCTAAATTTAGTTAAACTTGTAGCCAAAAAAAAAGATTTTTTATGAAAAAAAGAAACGATTGTCATTAAAATTAGTTCATTTTTCAATCAAAAATAGAAATTAAATTTTCAGTTAAAAAATTATTTTCAACGAAAAATGAAATGAGTTTTCATTAATATAGTTAAATTTTCAGCTAACGAGATGAAACTTTAATAAAAAAAATAATGATTAATTTAAAAAAGTAGATCAACTTTCTTCCAACTAGTTGATTTTCTGTCAAAAAATTGGTCTTTTTAATAAAATAGTTCAATTTAAGTATTTAACCGAAAATGGAATGGTTGAATTTTCAGTTGAAAAAATGTTTTTTTTTACGAAAAATGAAGAAAAAATGTTTATAGTTAAATTTTCGACGAAAGAGATGAAACTTCAATTTAAAAAAAAAGATTTTGAAAAAAGTATATCAACTTTCTATTCTACAAAGTAGTGGAATTTTTTTACCAAAAATAGTTAATTTTTTAAACAAAAATAGAAGTTAAATTTACAGTAACAAAATTATTTTCAACGAAGAAGGAAACGAGTTTTCATTAAAATAGTTAAATTTTCAACCAACAGAATGAAATAAAAAAAGAATAAAAGTGAAATAATTTTTTATTAAAATAGTTAAATTTTCAACGAAAGAGATGAATCTTTAATTTAAAAAAGGATTTTGAAAAAAGTTAATCAACTTTCTACTACGTAGTAGAATTTTTTATGAAAAATTTGATTTTTTGCCAAAAAATAGTGTTTTCAACAAAATAATTGAATTTTCAAAACAAAAAAAAATGAAATAGTTAAATTTTTAGTTTAAAAAGTGTTTCTTTTTATGGAAAGTGAAACAATTTTTTATTAAAATAGTAAAATTTTCAAAGAAAGAGATGAATCTTTAATTTAAAAAAGGATTTTGAAAAAAGTAAATCAACTTTCTGTTAAGATTATTTTTCTACAAAAAAAGATAAATTACCATCAAAATAAATGAAATTTCATCTAAGTACTGGCATTTGCAAAAAAAAAAGATTAATTTTTAACAAAATATTTTAATGTTAAACTAAAAAAATATTTTATAACTATGAATGGAATAGTTAACATTTCAGGTAAAAAATTAGTTTTGAACTAAGAATGAAACGAACTTTTATTAAAATGCTTAAATTTCCAACGAGAAAAATAAATCTTCAACCAAAAAATTAATTTTTAACAAAGCTGTCTAACTTCATACCAACTAATTGAATTTTTGTCCAAAAATTTGTCTTTTCAACAAAATAGTTGAATTTTACACAAAAAATTGAATGTTTAAAATAGTTAATTTTTCAAACAAAAATAGTAGTTAAATTTTCAGCAAAAAAAGTATTTTTAACGAAAAATTAAACGAGTTTTCATTAAAATAGTTAAATTTTCAACCAACGGAATTAAATTTAAAAAAAAATCATTTTGAAAAAAGTAGATCAGCTTTATTATAACTAGTTGAATTTTTTCCAAAAAATATGTCTTTTCAACAAAATAATTGTATTTTTGACCAAAAATGTAATAGTTAAATCTTCAGTTAAAAAAAATGTTTTTTACGAAAAGTGTAACCATTTTTTATTATAGTAGTTAAATTTTCAACGAAAGAGATGAATCTACAATTAAAAAAAGAAGATGTTGTAGAAAGTAGATCAACTTTCTATTAAGTGGTGGAATTTTTGATGAAAAAGTTGATTTTTGAACTAAGAAAATTGATTCTCTACAAAAAAGAAAAATTATCATTAAATTAGATCAATTTTCATACAAGTACCTCAATTTTCAACTAAAAAAGATGAATCTTCAACTAAAATTTGTATTTTCAACAGAAAATAGAATAGCAAATCTTCCAGTTTAAAAAATTAGTTTTTAATTAAAAATGAAACAAACTTTTATTAAAATAGTTAAATTCTCAAACAGAAAAATAAATCTTTAACCAAAAAAGTTAATTTCAAACAAAGCAGTTCAACTTTTCACCAACAAGTAAAATAGTTGCCAAAAAATATGTCTTTTGAACCAAATAATTAAATTTTTAACCAAAAAATGGAATAGTTAGATTTTTAGTTTAAAAAAATGTTTCTTTTTTACGAATAGATAGAAATCAATCTTGAATTAAAATGAAAGATTTTGAAAAAAGTAGATCAGTTTTGTACTAAGTAGTGGAAATTTTTATCAAAAACTTGATTTTTTAACCAAGAAGATTAATTTTTTCCAAAATAGATAAATTGTCAAAAACCTACATGAATTTTCAACCAACTACTTCAAATTTCAATTAAAAAAGATGCATTTTTAACAAAATATTTGTATTTTTAACTAAAAATGAAATAAACTTTCATTTAAATAGTTAACTTTTCAAGCAGAGAAATGAATCTTCAGCAACAATAAAAAAAGGTTTTTAACCAAACGTGATGGATTCCGAACCCGGAATATAATAGTAGACTTTCAAACAAACAAAAAATGTTGAACTAAAACCTAACTACTGTAACGAAAAGAAATCAGTTATTTCTCATCACTGGTCCAACAAGAAAAGAGAGAGGGAGAGAGAGAGAGAGAGAGAGAGAGAGAGAGAGAGAGAGAGTAAATAAAAAGTCCCATCAATAAGAGCATAAACGAGGTCCATTTAAAGTTTAAAGTGAGCTTTCTGGTGACTTGTAAATATCGCAAATAGGGTCATTATGACACCGGTCGGTCGGTTTTACCCTTTTGCCCAATTTCACCCTCGGCTGAGATTCGCCCAAGCCCCATGGAAAAGACCTGTTTTGTCGAACGGCAGGAACCAGCTGGCCAGGCTGCACTCTATACTCAGTCTATCTATTCGAGACTGGTACCAGGTACCTGGTTGGCGCGCACCTGTCTGGTACCCACACAGACCCACCGGCCCACAGACCGCACGGCCACTATTCCTCTCCTACTCTCACTCAAAGCCGATCCCGAAAATCAGGAATGGTCTGGCCTGGTCTGGTCTGGTGATTCGGCACAAACAGAATTTTTCCCTCTGAGAGGAGGCTCGCTCGGTCGGTGGTATACAACTATACATAAAGTCTCCTATAATATGGTATAATGCTTGGACATACAAACGCGTCTGGACGTCATACCGGCTCCTCTGAGTCTCTTTTGTACTCAGCCGCCTTCGGGATTACCTGCCAGGTTCTCTTCTGTTTACCTTTACCTGTACTTTTTACCTCCACCTCGACCAGCTATAGCTATAGCTATACTACTTTTGCCCGCTATAGCTATACTACCTTTGCCAAGCTATACTACCTCTGCCAAACTATACTACCTTTGCGAGCTCTACCTCTGGGAACTCGGACTCTAAATCTAAATTCGACCGATAATATAGTTCACTCGTTTGTTTGAGTTTGGGATCTCTTCAGCTTATTTTTCCTGGTATTCAGACCAGAATTCCAGGGTTTTATTGTAAAAAGCGTTCAGATTTCAGCTTTTGAAGGGACCACAATTCGGTATTTCAAGTGAGGTTTGAAGGGAGAGTGATTTATGTGGGAGTTCAAAGGTCCTTATTTTAAGATTTTAATACCTACTTGAAATGGAAATGTTGATTTTAGAATTATTAAGTGTTTGTCAGTAAGGGATCGCAGTGCCTAAAATGTTTCAAAATAATAGTAAGAATAATAATTTTTTTGATTTTATTTTTTAGGAAATTTTTTATCTTTCTTTAAATTTCAAAAGGAACAGTTTATGATCTTGGTTCTATTTTCAGGAATTCTGCACACTAATTTGATGATTGGTCGTTAAATAGGATTTTAAATTTGATTTTAATCTCATTTAAATTTATTTAATTTAAAAATAATATTGCATTTTCTACAATAAAAAAAATACTAATTTTCAACAAAATAGTTGAATTTTCAACTAATAAGATCTATTTTCAACAAAAAATGGGATAATTAAATTTTCATTTAAAATAATTACCTTTCTAACGAGAATAACGAATTTTCAACAAAATAGCTAACATTTTCAGCAAAGGAATTAATTTTCAACCGAAAAAATCAAATTTTTTTCCAAAATCAATCATTTTTCAAGGTAATAATCTACATTTAAAAATAAAAAAGACAAATTTTCAACCACAGATAAGATTTACATTTACATTTACATTTACACTTTTTTAAATTCGTTTCTAATTTTTTTAAATCTACAAAATAGTTAAATTTTCAACAACAACAAAATTTTAATTGATTTTCAACCAAAGAAATTAATCTTTAACTAAAATAATGGAATATTCAACTCGTCCAGTTAAATTTGCAGTTAAAAATTAAATTTCAATCACAAAAAAAAGCATTTTCAAGTCAATTTTTTACCTTTTTTCAAATTGAAATAGGAACATTTTATGATTGTTGTCCAAATTTGGTCGTTGGATTCTTGGTTTTATTTTTGGGAATTCTGCAGATTAATTTGATCATTGAACGTTAAATAGGATTTTAAATTTGATTTTAATCTCATTTGAATTTCTTTAATTTGAAAATAATATTGCATTTTCTAAAAAAAAAAAATACAAATTTTCGACAAAATACATAAGTTTTCAACTAAAAACATATATTTTTACCAAAAAATGGAATAATTAAATTTTTATTTGAAATAATTACCTTTCTACTGAGAATAATGATTTTTCAACAAAATAGCTCAAATTTTCACCAAAGCCATCAATTTTCCACCGAAAAAAGTCGAATATTTCTCAAAAATAAATCAATTTTCAACGCAATAATTTATATTTTCAAATAAAACAGACATATTTTTTACCAACAATAAAATTGTAACATTTCCACATTTTAAATTCAGTTTTAATAACAAATCTACAAAATAGTTAAATTTCCAAACGAAAAAAAGTTAAAAAATGATTTTCAACGAAAGAAATCAATTTTCAGCTAAAATAATGGAATATTCAACTGGACTAGTTAAACTTGAAGTTAAAAAATTCATTTTCAACTACAAAAGAACGCATTTTTAGCTGTATAATATATAAATTTTCAGTTAAAAGAATTAATTTTTTACCAAAATGTCGAATTTTTCTCAAAAATAAATCAATTTTTACCCTAATAATTTATATTTTTACATAAAAAATACCAATTTTCAAACACTATTGGAATCGTTACATTTTCACTTTTTAAAGTCGTTTGTCATAAATTTTTTTTAAATATTTAAATTTCTAAACAAAAAAAAAAAAAGTAAAAAAATCATTTTCAACCAAAGAAATTAACTTTCAACTGAAATAATGGAATATTCAAGTGGACTAATTAAATTTTCAGTTAAAAAATTAATTTTCAACTACAAAGAAAAACAGATTTTCAACTGTAATAGATAAATTTTCGGTTGAAAGAATCAATTTTTTTTACCAAAAAAGTAGAATTTTTCCTCCAAAATGAATCAATTTTCAACCTAATAATTTACATTTTTAGATGAAACAAACCAATTTTCTATCACTAATGGAATAGTTACATTTTGATTTTTTAAATTCATTTTTAATAAAAAAATCTACAGAATAGTTAAATTTCTAAATAAAAAAAGTTAAAAAAATTATTTTCGTCCAAAGAAATTAATTTACAACTTAAATAATGGATTACTTAAACTTTCATATTAAAAAATCATTGTTTTTACTAAGAATGAAGCGAACTTTAATTAAAATACTTAAATTTTCAGAAAGAGAAATAAATCTTCAGCAAAAAAAAAAAAAATTATTTTCAACAAAGAAGTTTAACTTTTTACCAATTAGTGTAATTTTTGCTAAAAAAACAGATTTCAACAAAATACTTGAATTCTCAATAAAAAATGGAACAGTTAAATTTTCAGCTAAAAAATTATTTTTTACGAAAAATGAAACGATATTTTATTAAAATAGTTAAATTTTCAACTAACGAGATGAAATTAAAAAAAAAATTAAAGTGGATCAACTTTCTACCAAGCAATTGATTTTTTTTGCCAAAAAGTTGATTCTGGAAATTAGAAGGTTAATTTTCTACAAAAACTGGATAAATTATCATAAAAATATACGATTATTAAACCAATACTTTTTAAATTCAGTTTTTAAATTCACTTTTAATAAAAAATCTATAAAATAGTTAAATTTTCAAACAAAAAAAGTTAAAAAATTGATTTTCAACCAAAGAAATTAATTCCGAACTAAATTAATGGAATATTCGACTGGACTAATTAAATTTTCAGTTAAAAAGTTAATTTTCAATCACAAAAAACGGATTTTTAACTGTAATAGATACATTTTCAGTTGAAAGATTAAATTTTTTACAACAAAAATTTCAATTCAAATAATAAAGCTCAACCAAAAAATGAATTTTCATCAAAGTTGAACTTTCGGCCAAGTAATTGAACTTTCAACGGAAAAAGATGAATTTCAAACAAAATAGTTACATTTTCAACCAAAGAGATTAATTTTTAACTAAAATAGAGAATTTGAAAAAAAAATCGTTCAACTTTCAACCAAGTAGTTGAATGGTCAACAAAAAACTAAATCTAAACAAAAAAATGTTTTTTGAAAAAGGAACCCAAAAGAAATTTTGATAATAAAATTAAACTGGGTTGAATTCAGCCAAATAGTTCAACCCTGAACAAAAACAGATTAATTCTAAAACCAAACCGTTGCATTTTTGAATTGAATTTTCAACCAAGAAAGATTTTCCAGTAAAGAAAAACAAATTTCAACGAAACTGTTGATTTTTAAGCAACAATTCGAATTCCTTACAAAATTGTTTCAATTCTAACGAAAAGATTAATCTTCGACCAAAAATTGAATTTTTAATAAGGATAATTAAATTTTCAACCAGTGATTTGGATTTTGAACAACAAAAAAATTTTAATGTTCTCAGTGCTTCATTTTTTAACTGAAAATTTTTTCTATTCAATAGGTCAATTTAAAGTAAAAAAAAAATTCAACCAAAAATGGAGTAGTAAAATTTAAGGTGTAAAAAAAATGATTTTGAACGAAAAATGAAACTATTTATTATTAAAATACTTAATTGTTCAATCAAAGAGATAAATAAAAAAACTGAATTTTCAAAAAAGTAGATCAAAATTTTACTCAGTAGTTGAATTTTTGACCAAAAAGCTGCTTTTCTAACCAAGAAGATTAATTTCCCAAATAAAACGATAAATTATTATTAAAATACGTGAATTTTTATCCGAGTACTTCAATTTTGATCTGGAAAAAGTTTCAAATGTGAAAAGTTGAATCTTAAACTAACAAAAAAACTTCAACCGAAAATATTATAGTTAAATTTTCAACCAAAAATGGAATAGCTACATTTTCAGTTAAAAAAAAGATTATCAATGAAAAATAATAACTATTTGTTATTAAAATAGTTAAATTTCCAACCAAAGCTAAGAATCGCAAAGAAGAAAATTTTCACAAAAGGAATTAATTTTTTAAAAACAAAGAATTTTCAATTAAAATGATAAATCTTCAGTCAAAAAATGAATTTTCATCAAAGTTGAACTATCAAAGAAAAAAGAAGAATTTTCAACAAAATGGTTACATTTTCAACCAAAACAGGTGAATTTTTTAATTAAAAAAAAGTCAACCAAAAATGAAATAGTTAAAATGTCAGGTATAAAAAAAATTATTTCCAACATAAAATGAAACTATTCTTTTATTAAAATAGTTAATTTTTCAACAAAAGAGATGAATAAAAAGACTGCATTTTTTTAAATGTAGATCAACTTTTTACTCAGTAGTTAAATTTTTGACCAAAAAGTGGCTTTTTTAACCAAGAAGTTTAAATTCCTACAAAAAAAGTAACTTATCACCAAAATATACATGAATTTTCATAATTTTTAACTAAAAAGTTGAATTTTAAACTAAAAACAAACATTTGAACGACAAATGGTAGTTGAATTTTTTATTGAAAGAAATTTTCGAACTAAAAAGTTTAATCTTAAACTAAAAAAAACAAACAAATTAAACGAAAAATGGTCTACTTAAATTTTCAACCAAAAATAGAATAGTTAAGTGTTCGATTGAAAAAAAAGATGAATACCGAAAAATAATAACGATTTTTTTATTGAAATAGTTAAATTTTCAACCAAAATGATAAATCAGGACGAATAAAATTTTCACGAAAAGTGAAATACTTTTAAGGTAAAAAATTTATTTTCAACCACAAAAAAACGATTTTTTAAATGTAATAGATAAAGTTCCATTTAAAAGAAACAATTTTTTACAAAAAAAAAAATAATAATTTTCAATTAAAGTGACATCTTCATCCAAAAAAATTAATTTTTACCGAAGTTGAATTTTCAACCAAGTGATTGAACTTTCAACGAGAAAAGACGAATTTTCAACAAACTAGTTATATTTTCAACCAAAGATTAATTTTTAGATAAAATGATGAATTTGTAAAAAATTATTTAAATTTTCAGCCTAGAAGTTACATTTTCATCAACAACAAAATATGTCACATCAGAAAAAAATAATTTTTAACAAGAATTATTTTCCAACATAATTCAACATAATTCTTAAATTATAAAAAAAAACAGAAAAATAATAATAATAATAAATTCTTATTTTTACATTCTCAGAATAATTAGAAAGTATTGTATATTTTATAATAATATAGAATTAAATATTCATCCAAAAAGGTCATACTCATTTGTTATTATTAATTTTTCGACAGGATAGGTAATTTTTTTTTATTAGTCAAAAACATGAAAAAATAAAAAAATAAAAATTTTGGTCAAACGACGCAAGCTATGAAAAAAATTATTAGACAAAAGTTGCTTATTAAAAAGAGCTGAACATTTTTTATTAATGATTTTTTAATAGGACCCGCAGTTTTTGTTTTAATCATAAAAAATAACATTAAAAATATAAAAATAATTTTTTTTTTAAAACGAAACAAGGCACGAAAAAAATTATTAGACAAAAGCTATTCATCCGAAAAGAATCAACAAATTTGTTAATAATAATTTATGGATAGGTCTCGTATTTTCTATATTAATCATAAAAAGAAACATTAAAAACAAAAAAATGTTTGTTGAAAAACGAAACAAGGTACAAAAAAGATTAATAGACAAAAGCTATTCATCGAAAGAGGATCTACAAATTTGTTATTAATAATTTTCCGATGGGATATGTAACTTTTGTTTTATTATCAAAAAACATGAAAAAATTTAATTTTTGGTCAAACGACGTAAGCTAAGAAAAAAAAATAATAAGCAAAAGTTGTTCACCCAAAAAAGAGCTACAAATTTGTCATTAATATTTTTTGCTAGGATCCGTGGTTTTTATTTTATAAAGAAAAAACAACACGAAAAAATAGAAAACATTCAATTTTTGTTCACGACACAAGTTATGAAAAAAATGATTAAACAAAAGTTGCTCATAAAAAAAAACTAAAAATTGTTATCTATAATTTTTTTTATAGAAGTCGCAATCTTTGTTTTATTAGTAAAAAACATGAAAAAATAAAATGTTTGCTCAAACGACACACGCTGAGAAAAAAAATAAGAAGACAAAAGTTGTTCACCCGAAAAAGAGCTACAAATTTGCCTTTAATAATTTTTGGATAGGACTCGTAATTTTTGTTCTTACCATAAAAAATAATATTAAAAATAAAAAAATATAAAATGTTGAAAAACGAAACAAGGTATGAAAAATTTTAATAGACAAAAGCTATTCATCCAAAAAGTCATACTCATTTGTTATTTTTAATTTTTCGATAGGATAGGTAATTTTTGTTTTATTAGTCAAAAACATGAAAAAATGAAAAAATAAAATGTTTGGTCAAACGACGCAAGCTACAAAAAAAAATGATTAGACAAAGTTGCTTATTAAAAATAGCTGAAAATTTTTTAATAATGAATTTTTGATAGGACCCGTAGTTTTTGTTTTAATCATAAAAAATACTATTAAAAATAAAAAAAATAAATTTTTTTATTTGAAAACGAAACAAGGTACGAAAAAAATTAATAGACAAAATCTATTTATCCAAAAGGAGTCTACAAATTTTTTATTAATAATTTTTAGATAGGGCAAGTAGATTTTCTTTCAATCATAAAAAATACATTAAAAATAAAAAGATTAACTTTTTGGAAAAAATTGCACAAGATACAATAACGTTTTATTTAACTAAAAACAAACAATCGCTAGATACTATTATATTTTTAGTATAGAATTCATCTCTTTTGGATAAAAATTCCAGTATTTGGTTGAAAATTTAATTTTTTTGTTGAAAATTAATTTTTTTTAAATTCGTCTTTTCTGGTTAAATTTAATTGTTTTGAATTATTCTAAATTACAATATATTTCTATTGAATTATCAACTATGATATATTTTCTTGACTATTATTTTTTTGTGGAAAATTTTACGGCTTCCAGTTGAACTACTTTTTTCAAAATTTGTTTCTTTTTTTTTTGTTGTAAAAAATTAGTTTTTTTACTTTTTCGAAAATTAAACTACTTTAATAAAATTCAAATTTGCAGTTCTTATTAATTCATTATTATAGTTAAAAAATTATTTGTGTGATGGATAATTTAACTAATTTGCTAAAAATTCGTTGTTTATTTTTTCGAACGAAAATTAATGTTTTGGATTGAAAAGTTATCTAACGCATTTCTGGTTTTAAATTGGGCTTTTTTAGTTGAAAATTCAACTATTTGTATTAAAGTTCATGCATTTTGTTGAAATTCGTCTTTATTGGTGGAAAATAATTTTCTTCGCTAAAGAATCATCTATTTAATTATTTTTTTAAATTTCCCTCTTTAAAATAAAAATTCAACTATTTGGATGAGAATAGATAGCTTAAAAGTTGAGCTGCTGTAAAAAAATCATAAATTGTGTTAACGATTCATCATTTAAGTTTGCAACTCATTTGTATAGTTCAAGATTAATTTTTTTAGTTGAAAATTCAACTGTGTGATTGAAATTTAATTTCTTAAAAACGTATCTTTTTTTGTTGAAAACAAATCTTTTTAGCAATAAATTAATTTTTTAAAATTAAACTACTTAACTGAGAGTTGAACTGCTTTTTTTTTTTAAATTAATTTTTTTAAATTTATCATTCTAATTGCAAATTTCAACTTTGACTATTTTTTCAAGATTTTTTTTTGTAAATCAATTTTTTCTGGTTGAAAATTCAGCTAATTGGTCCAAATTTGAAGAAACGCGTTAAAAATCTTTTTCGTTAAAGTTGTATCTTTTTTACTTCAAAAATACATCTCTTTTGGTAGAAAATTAATGTTCTTGGCGGAAAATTCCTTTTTTTGTTTGGTTAAAAATGAACTATTTTACTCAACATTATTTTTTTATGAAATTTCTTTTAGTTGAAAATTCAACATTTACTTTAAAATTTTATCTTCAAAATAAATTTTGTTTATTGAAAATTTAATTTCTTCCATTATTCGGTTAAAAAATACCTTTTTTAGATGAAAAAATTTAACAGATTGAATAATTTGGAATTACTGATTTCATCAGAGAATCAAATTGACTGATTTAAAAAGTCCCTTTTGACTGATTTTTCTGTCGCCGAATCAGTCACTATTCACTTATTCAAATATAAAGTGTAAAAATCTGTTTAAAAACAAATTTCAAATATTTCAACTTTGTACCGGAAAAATCCTTGATTTTTTTTGAACTATAGGCTGGAAGTGAACTTTTTTGTTGAAAATTAATCTTTAAAGGTTGAATATTAAACTATTTGTTTAACAATCTTTTGAATGGTATTTTTTTCTATTATTTAAGAAAAGTAATCTTTCTTGGTTAAAAATTAACTTTTTTTGTCGAAAATTTATTTATTCGGGTTAAAAATTCAACTATTTTGTTAAAAAATGATATTTTTAAGTTAAAAATACTTTTTCCATTAATTATAAAAGTAAAAGAACAAAAAAGTCTTAAACTTTTTTGAAGATTAAACCTCCATAAAACTTGGTGCTCAACAAGCAACTGAGAGTGCTCCATGTCGTGGCTCGATTTTTGCTCACGGATATTCTTGTTTCGTCCTTGGTTTCAGCGGGGTTCAAGGCCTCCCGGACGCCGTTATATGCGCACGGTCTTTTTCCTACCAAAGTACTTTAAGCAGGAAGTTTACTCTGAATTTTAAAGAAGTTTATTTATTTTCAATTTTTTATTATAAAAGTGAAAAAGAAATTTGAAAATCAAGCAAATTTTTAGGCAGGAAGTACACATTTACAAAGTAGAATTTTTACCTAAAAAATATCAATTTAGAAAAAAACTTAATTTTCAACCAAATAAGAATTTTTATCCAAGAAGATTAATTTTATATTAGAAAAGACAATATTTCAACCAGAAAGATGAATTTTTAACTAAAACGATGAATCTTCAACCAAAGGAATGATTTTTTTTTTAACAAAGTATTTTGAATCTTGATCAAATAGCTAAATTTAAACAAAATCTAAGAAGCACAATTTTTCAACTAAATACTTTGTTTTTTTACCGAAAAAGACTTTTCATTCCGGAAATAAAAAAATGTTAACTAAATTGTTGATTTATTGGCCCGAAAGGACAAATTAAAAAAACAAAGTTAATATTTCCACGTGGAAATATGATTTTTTAACAAAAAATATAAATTTTCAAAAAAAGTTATTTTTGAACCTAATAGTTTAATTTTCAATCAAAAACATTTATTTTTATTAAACAGGACAATAATTCTTAAAGAGACGAATTTTCATCCAGTAAGATGCATTTTCAAGTTAAATGATAAATCTTTAACCAAATTAATTATTTTTTAACAGAGCAGTTCAAATTTAATAAAATAGTTCAATTTTAAACAAAAAGGTGAATTCTGAACGAAAAATATAAGGCTATTTCAAACGGAAAAAATTAAAATTTACATAATGAATGAATTTTAAAAAAAAAGTTAATTTTCCAAGAAAAAGATGAATTTTTAACCAGGAAGATAAATTTTCTGCAAAAAAAATAAGGAAAAAAAACGAAATATCAACCAGAAAATACTTTTTATTCAAGAATGAAAAAAAGAACTAAATTTTTCAATTTGTAAGCAAAAACAGTTTAATTTTCTACCAAGATAGTTAAATTTTTAACCCAAAAATATAATAATAAATAAAAAATGTATAATATAAAAAATAATGAAATAATTTTCAAAGAAAAAATTATTTTCAATCAAATAATTAGATTTTAAACCAAAAACTAACAGTTGAAATTCCAGCCAGAATATATTAATTTAAAAAGAAGTTAATTTTAATAATGTTGATTTTTCTATCAAAAAAGTTGATTTTTTAATTTTTTAATTTGGCTGAAAATGAACTTTTTTGTTTAAAATTGATAATTTGGGTAGAAAATTTATCTATTTGATTAAATATTCATCTTTTTTGGTTGAAAATTCAACTACTCCATTGAAATTTGAACAACATTGTTAAACCTAATTTTTTCAATTCACTTTTTTGGTAAAAAATTTAACTTTCTTTTTGTTAAAAATTCCTTTTTTCTGTTGCTGAAAATACATTTTTTATCAAAAAATTGAACTGGTCCATTTTTGTTTGAAAATTTATTCTTTATAAGTTTAAAATTAAACTGTTTGTTAGAAAGTTCTTATATTTTGTTAAAAAATCTTCTTTTTGTAAGAATACATTTTTTTATTTAAAAATGAAACTATTCCATTTTTGATTGAAAATTTATATTCACAATTTGAACTAGATCTTTTGTAGTTGAAAATTTATCATTGATGGGTAAAAATGAAAGCGTGTAATTGCGATTTTTTTTTTGGTTGAGGATTCTACTACTTTGTTGAAAATTTGATTTTAATGAGAATTAGTTTTTGTAACTGAAATGTAACTAAATAATTTTCAGTTTGAAATTAATATTTTTAAATGAAATTTTATCTTTTCTAGTTAAAAATTTTGCTGTTTGATTGAAAATTCATGTAATTTGTTAAAAATTTGTCTTATAATGGAAAATAATTCTTCTTTCTTAAAAATACAACCCTTGGGTTAAAAAATGTTTTCAATTTAAATTGTGACTATTCTATTTTTGATAACAAATTTATCTTTTTCAGTTGAAAATTAAACCATTTGGTTCAAAATGGAATTATTGGTTGAAAATTCATGTGTTTTTTGGAAAATTTGTCTCGTTTGATAGAAAAGATTCTTATCTGTCAAAAATTGATCCTTTTTCTCTAAAAATGCAACTTTTTGGTACCAAAATAATCTGTTTGGTTGAACTATAGTTTTAAAACATCTATTTTTTAGGAAGTATACATCCTAAAAAATTAATTTAAAAAAAATCATCTTTTTAATTGAAAATTTATTGCCCAAATTTGGTCATTAGATTCTTGGTTTTATTTTCTGGAATTCTATACTTTCAATTGAAAATTTATATTTTTTGGATGAAAATTAAACTGTTTTGTAGAGAAATCCTCTTTTTGACTTGAAAATTCAATAACTTGATAGAAAATTAAACTATTTGATTAAAATCAATTTTTTTCTTAAAAATTCAACTATTTCATTAAAAATCAAAATATTTTAATGAAAATTAGTTTTTTTGATAGGAAATTGACTTTTTTGAAAAATTATAATTTCGGGTTAAAAATTCATAGTTGAGGATTTAACTTTTGGTTTCAAAATTTAACTTCGCGATTTGATTCAATCTATGCAACTTTAATATTTAAATAAAGTTTCAGATAATTCAAAACAAACTGAAATTGACTTCATTTGGGGAAAGTTGAATGCAGTTAAATTTAACTGGAGGATGATTTATTTATTTTCTTTAAATTAGTTTTTTAAACTAAAATTTAAACTGCTTTATTATTTCCAATAACGGAAGTTTGGTGGGACTGACGTTATAACTTGACTCATCACCCTACGCTTTCTAGCTACATTTCTCGCGTAAAGGTGGTAGTTGGTCATAAACTTTAAGCAATGAATAATACCAAATAATAAAATAGCCTCAGAATGTACTGCAACTTTGATTGAAGAAAGGCGTGGACCCATTAAAGGCGAAAGTAATTCGAAAATGTAATTTATCTTCTCAATTATTTCTTTCACTTGTCCTATTTTTGTTGAAAATTAGTTTCTTAAACTGAAATTTTAACTTCTTTATTATTTAAATTAATCGAAGTTTGGTGGGACTGACATTATAACTTGATTCTGTATCCTATGACGACTAGCTACATTTTTTAGATAAAGGAGTTAGTTGGACGTAAACTCTAAACAATGAATAATACCAAATAATAAAATAGCCTCAGAATGTAATGGAACTTTGATTGAAGAAAGGCGTGGACTCTTTAAACGGGAACGTAACTCGAAAATGTATGCTATCTTCTCAATTCTTAATTTGACTTATTGTTTTGTTGAAAAATAGTTTCATAAACTGAAATTTTTAACTAATTTATTATTTCAATCAACTAAAGTTTGGTGGGACTGACGTTATAACCTGACTCTCCACCCTACGCTGTCTAGCTACATTTCTCGGGTAAAGGTGGTAGTTGGACATAAACTTTAAAGAATCAATAATACCAAATAATAAAATAGCCTCAGAATGTACTGCAACTTTGATTGAGGAAAGGCGTGGACCCGTTAAAGGCGAAGGTAACTCGAAAATGTAATTTATCTTCTTAATTCTTTATTTCACTTGTCCTATTTTTGTTGAAAATTAGTACCTTAAACTGAAATTTTAACTTCTTAATTATTTAAATTAATCGAAGTTTGGTGGGACTGACATTATAACTTGATTCTGTATCCTATGACGACTAGCTACATTTTTTAGACAAAGGAGTTAGTTGGACGTAAAATCTAAACAATGAATAATAACAAATAATAAAATAGCCTCAGAATGTACTGGAAATATGAATGAAGAAAGGCGTGGACCCGTTAAAGGTGAACGTAACTCGAAAATGTCTGCTATCTTCTCAATTCTTAATTTGACTTATTGTTTTGTTGAAAAATAGTTTCTTAAACTGAAATTTTTAACTACTTTATTATTTCAATCAACTAAAGTTTGGTGGAACTGACGCTATAATTTTACTCTCCACCCTACGCTGTCTAGCTACATTTCTCGCGTAAAGGGGGTAGTTGGGCATAAACTTTAAACAATGAATAATACTAAATAATAAAATAGCCTCAGAATCGACTGGAACGTTGATTGACGAAAGGTGTGGACCCATTAAAGGCGAAGGTAACTCGAAAATGTAATTTATCTTATCAATTCTTTATTTCACTTTTCCTATCTTTGTTGAAAATTAGTTTGTTAAACTGAAGTTTTAACTTCTTTATTATTTCAATTAACCGAAGTTTGGTGGGACTGACGTTATAATTTGGCTCTTCATCCTACGACGACTAGTTGCATTTCTCGCATAAAGATGGTAGTTGGAGGTAAACTTTAAGCAATAAATAATACCAAATAATAAAAAAGCCTTGGAATGGACTGAAACTTTGAGGAGAGGCTTGGTGTAAAGGTAAAGGTACCTCGAAAGTTTATGCTATCTTTTCAATTCTTTATTTGACTTGCAAACAATACAAAGTTTAAAAGTCGATAAAGGGATAGGAAGAATAAAAAAATGTTAAAAATTGTTTTCATGGTTGTTCGGGGCCTGGTGCTCGGACCCAAAGCGCCTATCGGGACGTGGATCGCAAGTTTACGATCCGGAGACGGTCCGAATCGAGGTGAGTCAGGGGCCTCACCAGACCGCCTACTCAAGGTTCCACGCTGAGAAAAATGTTTGTTTGATGCAAACAAACAAATTTTTTTGAGTTCAGATTATTTGATTCAAACCAATTTTTATTTTACGCAATAAAACTTCTTTTGAAATAATACCAATTTTAATTGGTTCAAACAAAATTTATTTAAATTGAACAATAACTGTGTTTAAAACAAAGATTTGTTTGATTTAAAGAAATTTTTTTGTGAATAAAAAGCATTGGGCTTTCTCGCTAAAATTGGGACTGAATTAATCAAACCCAATGAGAAAATCCAACTATTCTTGGTTAAAAGTTGAATTTTTTTGTTGTTGAAATGTTTAACATTATATTTTTGGCTTGGAATTAATCCCTTTTGGGAAATTGAACATTGATATTTTTTAGTTGAAAATTCAATTAATTGGTTGCAATTTCAACTATTCTAGTTTAGGGTTGATTACTTTAGTTGAAAATTTAACTATTTTGTTGAAAATTCATGTTTTTTTAATGAAGATTAATATTTTTCACTGTTAATTTAACTTTTCAGTTTTTGCTTTAAAATTAATCTTTTTTTGTTTGTTGAAAATTCAAATATTTAGTTAAAAATTGATATTTTGGTTTGAAAATTTAACGACTTCGGTCAAAAATTCAACTATTTTGTTACAGATGTAATTATTTATTTAGAAATTTAGATTTTCTTTCTTTTTTTTTTTGTTTAAAAATAAAACTTCAGTGTTGAAAATCGATCTCTTTGATTAAAAATGTTTTCGATAAGGATTCAGCTACTTAGTTGAAAATTCAAATATTTATTTAAAAATTTCACTATTTGGTAGAAAATTAACTTTTTTTATTTAAAAATCATACTTACGTGTTGAAAATTCAACTCTTTGATCAAAAATGCTTTACTCAAAAATGTTTTAGATAAGGATTCAGTTATTTAGTTGAAAAATAAACTATTTAGTTGAAATTTTCACTGCTTTGGTAGAAAATTCAATCATTTAGTTGAAAAATGAACTATCTGTTTAAAAATTTCACTATTTGATATGAAAATTAAATTTTTTGTTTGAAAATCAGTACTTTCTATCGAAGATTCAATTATTTGGTTGAAAATTAAACTATTTGGATGAAAATTTAACTACGTCAGGAGGAGATTCAACTAATCGATTAAAAATTAAACTTTTATTTAAAAATTTACTATCTGGTGAAAAATTAACTTTTTGGTTTAAAAATCAAACTTTCGTGTTAAAAATTCATTTTTTTTTGTTAAAAATGCTTTGGTTAAAAATATTTTGGTTAAGGATTCAACTATTTAGTTGAAAACTAAACTATTTGGTTGGAAAATCAACTATTTACTTAAAAAATAAACTATTTATTAAAAAATTTTACTATTTCATTTTTGGTTGAAAAAATCAATAGAAAATTCATATATTTTGTTGATAGTAATTTGTAAATTTGGATAGAAAATTAATCTTGGTTGCTGAAAATTTAGAACTTTTTCCATCAACCGAAGTTTGGTGGGACTGATTTTTTCATTAAAAGGTGATCTCTTCATTAATCTCTTTCATTAAAAGGTCCTTGCAGTTTGAAAATTAAAAACTTTGGTAAAAAAATCGGATTATTCCGTTAAAAATCATTTTCGTTGTTGAAAATTTAGACTTTTTGTTGGAAATTAAACAATTTACATACAATTTTTACTGTTTTGTTGCAAAATCGCTTTCTGTGTAAAATTAATTTTCCTATTTCAAAAGTTAAATATGCCATTTTCCGTTAGAAATTTATCATTTGTAATTTGAAAATTCATCTATTTGATAGAAAATTAGTATTTTGGAATAGAAGATTGATCTGGTGTTTTTGTGGAAAATTTATATATATATATTTTTTTTTTGAGGATTCAACCAATTTGTTAAAACTATGTTTTTCTTTAATTAAACTTAACTATTGGAAAAGTCCCTTTTTTGGTTAAAAATTAGTTTTTTAACTGAAATTTTGACTACTTTCTTATTTCTTTCAACCGAAGTTTGGTGGGACTGACATTATAACTTAACTCTCCATCGCACGGCGACTAGCTACTCCTTTCAGTTTGAAAATTATTAAACAATTCGGTAGAATATCGGATTATTCGGTTGTAAAATTAGTTGTTGAAAATTAATATTTTTTGTTGGAAATTAAACAATTTACATAAAAATGTAGTATTTTATTGGAAAATCGCTGTTTGTGCAAGGTTAATTTTCCTATCTCAAAAGTTAAATATTCCATTTTTCATAAAAAATGTATCCTTTATCAATTGAAAGTGGAACTATTTAATAGATATTTTTTAATAGCAGAAAAATTACCCTTTTTGGTTTAAAATTCATGTATTTGATAGAAAATTCATCTATTTTGTTGATAATTCATGAATTTGAGTAGAAAATTAATCTTTTTTGCGGAAAATTTATCTTTTTTAGTTAAATTTGAATGACGAAAAAATCTTATTTCGTTGAAAATTAGTTTTTTTAACTGAAATTTTTTACTACTTTATTACTTGAAAATTCAACAATTATGGTAAAAAATTGGACTATTAGGTGGAAAATGAATTTTCTGTTGAAAATTCATATTTTTTGTGGAAAATTAAATTATTTATTTAAAAATTTGACTATTTTGTTAGAAATTCGCTGTTTTGCAGAAAATGGATTTTTTTTGTCTAAACAGATAATTATTAAGTTTTTGGTTAAAAATTTATTCTTTATAAGTTAAAAATTTAACTATTTGGTAATCTTGTTTGTTAAAAATGTATCCTTTTGATTGATGATTCAAAATTAAACAAATTTAAATGAGATTAAAATAAAATTTTAAATCCCATTTAACTTCCAATAATCAAATTAATGGCAAAATTCCTGGAAATAAAGCCAAAAATACAACGACAAAATTTGGATAACCACAATAAAATGTTCCTATTAAAATTTGAAAAAACAGAAAAAATTTTTCCTGAAAAAGAAAAGAAACAAATTTCTTTGTTGGACAAAAATAAAAAGGAGGGAAGAAAATTGAGAAGTCAACCAACCAAATAACCTTCCTTCCCTTTAAAAATTTAAATTTTGTTAACAATTCAAATTTTTCAGTTGAATTTGAATGTTTGAAAATTATTTTTTTCTTCTTTGAAAATTAGTTTCTAAACTTAAAATATAACGATTCCATTTTTGGTTTAAAATTGATCTATTTTCGTGAAAAGCTCAACTATTTCGTTGAAAATCCTTCTCTTGTGTTTAAAAGTCAACTATTTTCTAAAAGATTCGAATTTTCAGCTTGAAAACTATTTCAAAGTTACTTTATAAATCCGAATAAGTAAACAATTTACAAATACAAAATTAGTAAAGAAAGAATTAAACTGCTAAATTAGTAATTTTATCAGTTTCTACTAAATTTTCTGCTTAGTAGTACTAAATTACTAATTCAATAAGTAGTAATGAATAGCTAGGAAATAAATAAATTGATAAATTAAAATTTATACTGTTTCCTGATGGTATAACAAAATTGAAAATTTTTATTATAAGTGAAGGGATTAGTATAATATAATTCCAGGCAATCGTTAATACAAAATAAAATTGGACTTTTCTCATTACAATTTCAATAATTTGTAAAAGTGAAAAAAAATCTCTCACGAAATAATTGTAAAACTAATAGGACAAAAACTAATCGATCATTTAAAACAATCATTATGTTTTTTACTAATTTAGATTTAAGCAGTAAATTTCTTAAAATTGTCCAATTTGTTGTAATTTTAAGTTTTTAATTTAAATAAAAACAAATTTTAGCCTATTGCCTGCAAAAATTATTTAAATGAATTTTTCATGCGGATATGCCTCTTTTGCTTTACTATAAGAGCGGTGTGCAAGCGACCTCGGCCTTCGCTGTTTACTTTTTTAACGACGTGTACAGAGGGGAAGGGAGGGGGGCAAGGAACGGCGGGCCTTGAAAATCATTAAAATCATGATTCCGCACAGAGGTTCAGAATATGCGAAATGTATGTACTCATTATTTATTCAGATTACAAGACTTTTTTTTAAATGTTTGTTCCTTACAATTGGATTTAAATTTGTTAAGAAAAAAATAATGAAAAAATTTTTTATATTAAGTTTCTTGAACTGGGGATTAATATTTTGTTGGTTGTACCTGGATTCTAAAGAGGTATTGTAAGTTTTGAAAAAAAAAATATTCAGAGGGATCTGAGGCAGCAAACAGGTCGCCAGTGACCAGAAAACTCGGAAATAAGCCTGGAATTTTTCAGATTTATTTTTACTTTTACAATAAATATTGTTTCATTCTTGGGATAAAAGTATTTTCGACTGTGCTCAGTGTTACCAACTTTTGTTAAAATACCAAAATTCAAAAATTTGTTTAAAATTTTAATTCTTATTTTTCAAGAAATCTGTATTATCATCAGAGAATAACAGAACCAATTAACGTCCTTACAGACTGGATGGAGCTATGAATTAAAAATTTTTTGAATTAAATTTGATGTGAAAAAATATCTCCTTTAGCTCCCTTGAAAATCAAACCACAGAACTTCTGATCGCTGGTTGGGTGATTTTCCATTAAGCTATTAGAGGGTCGATAGAAGAAACCTTTTTCATAACTACACGCATTATTAACCGAGGTGTTACAAGTCAAATTTTTCAAGGAATCTGCATTATCATCAGATAATAACATAATTTTTTAACGTCTTTACAGACTAGATGGAGGACTTCCGATTGCCGGTCGGATGCTTTCCCATTGAGCTATTAGAGTGACCGAGAGAAAAATTCTTTTTTAGAAATACACGCACTATTATTAATTATTATATAGATTACTGGAAAAATTTGACTCGTAACACTTGGCATAATAATGCTTGTATTTCTGAAAAGGATTCTTCTCTCTACCTCTCTAGTAGCTTAATGGGAAAGCATCCAACCGGCATTCGAAAGTTTTGTGGTTCGATTCTTAGCGGAGCGAAAGACGATCTTTTTCCAGAAAAAATTTAATTTCAAAAATTGTGAAACAAAAATTAAAAAAAAATTCAGATAGCAAGAATTAAGCCCACACTTTCCGCTTATAAATCCGGATTGCTACCATCCGATCATGAATTGCCATCAAAATAGTCAATTAAAAAAATAGATAAATTTTGAACTAAAATGATACATCTCATAAAAAAAATTATTTTTAAGAATTTAGTTCATTTTTGAACCAGTTAATTGAATTTTAAATGAAGAATCTGAACTCTTAATGGAAAATATAATAGTTGTAAGCTGATGTCAAGTGAATAGTTACATTTTAACCAAGTCCTTAAAAGGAGAAAAGAATTTACAAAGAGATATATTTTAAAACAAAAATGACGAAATTTTAAGAAACAAAAATTATTCAGCCTAGAAAGAAAAGAACGTTCTTAAAAAATTATAATTGAAAGGGAAAAATAATTTTTTAATACAAAATTAAAATTTAAAAAAAATATTTTTAATCTTCTCTAAATTTCTTAAATTTCAAAATATCTTTTGAATTGACTCGAATTATTCCTAAAATTTTGGAATATCTTTTAAAATTAAAAAAATAACCTTAAAATCTTCCAGATTTTTTTCAAAATTTTTTTCTCTTAAAATTAATTTTTTTAAATCAAAGCTATATTTTCCCAGGAATATTTGAATTTTTTTCATTCTCTTGAAAATTCTTGAACCCTTGAAAATTCTCAAAAAACTTTTTTTTTAGATCTTCCAAAATCTAAATTTTCTTAAAAAAATTTTAAATCCTTCAAGTTTTAAAATATTTTTGAGTTTTAAAAAAAATTCTTCAAATCTCTTTAAGTTACTTGAATTTTTTTGAATATTTCGTGAACTCGAAAAATTGAACTATTTTGCTTCAAGATCATTCTAAATATTTTTCGGAATTTTAGGAAATCTTTTAAAATATTTTGAAAAACCTTTACGAATTTTCTCTTAAAATTCATTTCTCAAAATAAAAACTTAGCTTAATTTGGTAAGAATCTTAAGAACATTTTTCAATTTTCTTGAAACCTTTCTTAATTCGTAAAAGCTTCAAAATTTTATTTCGGAATCTACATTTTCTTTCAAGTTAAAAATTATTTCCAATACTTTCTCTTAACATTCATTTTTCAAAATGAAAAATTATTTGACATTTTTCCAAGAATCTCAAAAAATTTGTTTATTCTCTTGAAACCTCTCAAAAGCCTGTTTTTTTAGTAGGCTTTTTGTCAACCTATTTGGTTGAAAAGTAATATATTTTTGTTTTAAATTTCTACTACTTTGGTGAAAAAACCCACGATTTAGTTAAAAAATAAACGGTTTATTTAAACATTTTATTATATCATTTTTGATCGAAACTGATATTTTTCATAGCAAAAAAGCGACATAGCTATTTTAATAGCTACTTCATTTGGACATGATTTCGGCTCGCAAAATACATTTCTCTTTTATAGTTGGAAATTAAACTATTTCGTTAAAAATCCATCTCTCTTAGCTAAAAATAAACTTTTTTGTCTAAAATTTGACTTTTCCGGTTAAAAATTAAACCGTCTTTGAAAAAATGCGTCCTTGCAGCTTGAAAACTCAACAATTTGGTAGAATATCGGATTATTCGGCACTAACACTTTAGTACTAGCTTAATGGGAAAACACCCGTTTATTTTGCTCTTTTTCGGTCTCGACTAGAATAGAATCTTGTAGCTTCGATTACCCTCAATTAAAATGTAACCCGCGTTATATTTTTTTTATAATCCTTTTTTTTTTAATTTCACTATTTAGTTAAAAAATAAACTATTTATTCAAAAATTATATTATTTAATTTTTGGTTAAAAGTGGTATTTTTTATGGTAGAAAACTGATCTTTCTTGAATTAAAATTCCATTCTCGTTGAGAATGTATCCTATGTAAATTGACATTTCAACGATTTCATAGAAAATCGATTTATTTTGTTGAAAGTTCGTATATTTGAGCAAAAAATTATTCTTGTTTTTTGAAAATTCATCATTTTTTTAAAAATATTTAACCAATTGGTTAAAAATTCGTCTTTTCAGTTTATTCTCTTGAAACATTTCAAAAGCTTTTTTTTTTTAGTAGTAGTAGCTTAATGGGAAAGCACCCGTTTATTTTGCTCTTTTTCGGTTTCGAATAAAATATAATCTTGCAGCTTCGATTACTCTGAATTAAAATGTAAACCACGTTTTTTTTATAATCTTTTTTTTTCTAATTTCACTATTTAGTTAAAAAATGAACTATTTATTAAAAAATCATATTATTTCAGTTTTTGTTAAAAGTGATATTTTTTATGGTAGAAAACTAATCTTTCATGGATTAAAATTCAACTCTCGTTGAGAATGTATCCTATGTAAATTGATATTTCATCTATTTAATAGAAAACCGATTTATTTTGTTGAACGTTCGTATATTTGAGTAAAAAATTATTCTTGTTTTTTGAAAATTCATCATTTTTTTAAAAATATTTAACCAATTGGTTAAAAATTCGTCTTTTCAGTTTATTCTCTTGGAACATTTCAAAAGCATTTTTTTTTAGCAGTAGTAGCTTAATGGGAAAGCATCCGTTTATTTTGCTCGTTTTCGGTCTCGACTAGAATAGAATCTTGTAGCTTCGATTACCCTCAATTAAAATGTAACCCGCGTTATATTTTTTTTATAATCCTTTTTTTTTTAATTTCACTATTTAGTTAAAAAATAAACTATTTATTCAAAAATTATATTATTTAATTTTTGGTTAAAAGTGGTATTTTTTATGGTAGAAAACTGATCTTTCTTGAATTAAAATTCCATTTTCGTTGAGAATGTATCCTATGTAAATTGACATTTCAACGATTTCATAGAAAATCGATGTATTTTGTTGAAAGTTCGTATATTTGAGTAAAAAATTATTCTTGTTTTTTGAAAATTCATCATTTTTTTAAAAATATTTAACCAATTGGTTAAAAATTCGTCTTTTCAGTTTATTCTCTTGAAACATTTCAAAAGCCTTTTTTTAGTAGTAGTAGCTTAATGGGAAAGCACCCGTTTATTTTGCTCTTTTTCGGTTTCGAATAAAATATAATCTTGCAGCTTCGATTACTCTGAATTAAAATGTAAACCACGTTTTTTTTTATAATCTTTTTTTTGTAATTTCACTATTTAGTTAAAAAATAAACTATTAATTAAAAAATCGTATTATTTCATTTTTGGTTAAAAGTGATATTTTTTATGGTAGAAAAGACTGATCTTTCTTGGAATGAAATTCCACTCTCGTTGAGAATGTATCCTATGTAAATTGAAATTTCAACGATTTCATAGAAAATCGATGTATTTTGTTGAAAGTTCGTATATTTGAGTAAAAATTATTCTTGTTTTTTGAAAATTCATCATTTTTAAAAAAATATTTAACCAATTGGTTAAAAATTTGTCTTTTCAGTTTATTCTCTTGGAACATTTCAAAAGCCTTTTTTTCAGCAGTAGTAGCTTAATGGGAAAGCACCCGTTTATTTTGCTCTTTTTCGGTCTCGAATAAAATAGAATCTTATAGCTTTGATTACCCTCAATTAAAATGTAACCCACGTTATCTTTTTTTATGAAAAAGGAATCAAAGTTCATGATTGAAAATGTCCTTGACGACTCTAATCTTACAAATGAGTCATTTTCGTGATCGTAAAACCATCGGAGAGCGTCGAACGGGGCAGGAGCCTCTCAAGTACGTGTGTGCGTATGATACGAATATTTTTGCTCCTCGTGATTGTGAAAAAACACAAACCCACACATTCTTACTGACTTTATATCGCGCACTTGACAGAGCTCGACCGACGTTGTGTGAGGTCAGGAATGATAGCTTTTTATAGGACCGGCTCGCTCGTTCTCGCCGCATTAGTTCCTCAATCCTCATGTATATGTACGCTTTTAAATCCCAAGGTTCTTGTTTTTTTTGCCCAATATGAGTCTTCAGTGTATGCATGATAAGTTAAATCGAGCATTATTGGGACAAAAACAATTATGTCTACTACTGGGACAATAATAAATATCGTAAAGTATCTTTTATATTCCAAAGTAAATCATTAAAGCAAAAATCTTCTAGTATTTTTCAAGATTTTTCGAATTTATTACCACCAATTATTTTTGTTCTAAGAAGTTAATCATTTAGTAAATTAATAGTAAAAACTAGTAAAAATAGTGAAAACTAATAGAAAAAGTTTTTTTTTTGCACATTTTTAACCCTAAAGTGCTAGAATCTCGGAATTTTCCTATTTACCTGGAACGGGTCTAGCAGACCCGAACAAACTTCAAACTGAAATATCTTCGGTTTAAATAGACTTAAACAGATTTTTTATTTTTTCAAATTATAGCCCAGAGTCTCCTGAAAATTAATATTGTAAAAATTTATATGAAAATTAATTGCATGTGATAAATATTTTGCAATAAATGAGAAAAGTTTTTGGAAAAATACACTTGGCTGAAAAAAACATCCGGGTCACTTTCACCGTGTTTTTAATTAAATTTATCAGTATTGTGCCAGTGACGTAATTTCTGCAACTTCGTAAAAATTTTCTCCTAAACATTATTCTTTTAGTTATAAATTTTATTATTTGGTTGAGAATTTAATAATTTTCTAAAAAGACATCCTTTTTGGACGAAAATTCAACTCATTTTTTTATAAATTCATCTTTTTGTGTCAAAAATTTAATTCATTTCGTAGAAAATTAAGTTTTTGTTTAAAATTCATATTTTGTTGCTAAATTCACCTGTTTTAATGGAATTAAAATTTTTTAACAAAAATGCAACTGTTTCGTTAAAAAGTCGACTATTTAGCAGAAAATTATCTTATTGTTTATAATAATTATTTTGATGTTGGAAAGGGAAGTGGAATCTTCTTTGGATGAAAAATTAACTATTTTTTTGAAATTGTTTTTTTTTTAAATTCAACTGTTTGAGAAGAAATGTCATCTTTCTTCAGTAAAAATGCAACTGTTTGTTTAAAAATTCATCAATCTTCTCTAAAAATAATACCTTTTGGTTCAAAATTCTGCTGTTCTTTTGGAAATTTAACTATTTCTTAGAAACTTTAGATTTTGTTTAAAATTTATATTTTGAAATTGAAAAATGAAATGAAATATTTTCTGGATAAAAAATAAATAAAAAAAAAGCGGTCGATTTTTATTAAAAAGGCATCTGATTTTGTAAAAATTTCACCTCTCTTGAATAAAAATGTAACTATTTGGTAGAGATTTTAACTATTTTTTATAAATTTCTTTCTGGTTGAAAAAATAGACTTTTCAAATTGAAAATTCAATTTTGTTTGCAGAAACCTATTTTTTTGTTAAAAAGTTCATATTTTGATCTTGAAAAGTCAACTGGAATCTTTTTTAGATGAATATCTAACTATGTTTTTGAATTTGTTTTTTCAAATAGAAATTCATCCGTTTTAGGTGATTTTTTAAAAATAAAAATGCAACTATTTGGTAGAGAATTCACCAATTTTGTTAAAAAGTTATTTTTAATGTTAAAAATTCGACTTTTTGAATTCAAAATTCAATTTTCTTCGTAGAAAATTATTTCTTGTTTAAAAATTCAAATTTTAATCTTGTAAAATCAACTTAAATCTTTTTTAACAGATAATTTCAGCTATTTTTTGAAAATTAATCTTTTCAATTTAAAAATTCATCTGTTTTAGTAGAATTTTTTTATGAGGATTAAACTTTGTGGTTAAAAATTCTTTTTTGTTTGAGTATTCAACTATTTTGTTTGAAAGATTTGGTTAAATCAGTTTGTTAAGAAAACATTTTTTTAGAATTATATTTTTCTTTTAAAAATTTATGTCTTGGATCAAAAGTTGAACTATTTGTTTAAAAATTGATATTTTTCTTTTAAAAATTTAATTGCTTGGGTAAAAGTTAAACTGCATTGTTAAAAATGAATTTTTTTGTCTCTGGTTGAAAATTGATCAAATATTTAACTGTTTAGTGGGAAAGTCCTGGCTTTTTTGTTTAAAATTAATTTTTTAATTTTTTTACTTTTCCATTTTTCTTAATTGATTTTTTTAGTAGAAAATTTCCGTTTTTAGGGGAAAAAATAAGTTTCTTGGTTTGACATTTGATTTTTGGCTCAAAAATTAATTGTTTGCTTGAAAGTCGTATTTTTGTTTTGAAAATTAAATGTTTGTACAGAAAATTCGTCTTTTGGCTTGAAGATTTAACAATTTGGAGCAACTTTTATTTATCTTTCAGTAAAAGTATTTATTTGTTGGAAATTCGTTTTTTTTGTTAACAATTTTTTTTTGTATAAATTTCATCTTTTGAATTGAAATATAAATTATGTTACTTTTTTTGGGTAATTTATCTGTTTATGTTGAAAAATCAAGTATTATATTAATAATTTAATTATTTTGTTGATAAATCAAGTATCTCGTTAAAAAGTCATCTCTCACAGAAGAAAAGACATGTTTTGTTTAAAATAAATTAATAAATTCGAAAGTTTTAACTCATTGTTCTTTTTAATTTTTTCAACTTCTTAAACCCAAAATAATATTAATATAAATAAATTATTATAAATGAAATGTAATAATATTTTGAACAATATCAACAATATTTTTAATTTTTCAGGATTTACAAATTTCTAAGATAAGCTGAATTTTGTCAGGGTGTCAAGAGAATGAAAAAAAGTTCTTCAGACTCATAGTAAATTTTTAATGACTGTTTTGTAAGGAATTTCAGTACAAAATTGGAAAAAGATCAGAAAAAAATTTTGAATTATCTCCTAAAATTTGTTATAAATGTGTAAAAGATTTTAAAGTAAATTTTTCCAATTTTGCCATATTATATAAATTTAGAGAAAATATAAGTAAGTTTAAGAGATATTCAGAAGTTTTGAAACGATTAAAAAATAATTAAAACTGGTTAATATTTTTAAGATTTTTTTAAATTTCATGAAAATAAAAGATATTTTTTTCAAATTCCTAGAAAAAATTTAATTAATTTTTTATTTTTAAAAATTAATTTTAAGAGCTTATCTAAAAAGATTTCAAAAATTGTCAAATAAGAATGTGACAGATTTTGAGGCAATTTTTACAATTTTGCAGAATAAATAAAAAAGCAGACAAAATTTAATAATTTGTAGAGGTTAGAAGGTTTAGAAGGTCTGACAACATTGAAAAAATGACATTTCTTATATTTGTGTGGAAGTTTTATATAATTTTTTATTTTTAAACATGAACTTGAAGGGAAAATTAAAAAACGTTTTTAAACATTTGAAACGATTTCCTAAAATTTCGAAAAAGTGTTCATAAGATTTTAAAGAAAAATGTTTCGATTCTGTAAGATTACAAAATAAAAACAAATAGAAAATCGAATAAATTCAAGAAATACTTAGTAGAATTAAAGAGACTCAAAATGAATTTTAAACTTTAAAAGATTTTTATAAATTTAGAGTTTTAAAGGTTTCAAAACTAAACTTCAAGAGATTTAAAATAATTTCGAAAGTTTCCAACAGAATAAACAAATTTTCTTGAAATTTCTGTGAAAATTTAGAAGAATTTGGGGTAATTGAAACAAAATTTGGAATTTTTCATAAAAAATTAGATGATTAAAGTAATTTTGCAACTAAAATGAAACAAAAAATAATAAATAAACAATAAATAAAAAATGGGACAGCCAAAAAGATTGAATATTCTCCCACAAAATTCAAGTTTTCGATCAAATATAAAATTTTTAACTCAGTATTTAAATTTTCGACCATAATTAATTTTCCACTGCAAAACATCATTTTCAAAAAATGATTAAATTTAATAAACAAACAAAAAAAGTCTTGTCAATTGAAATAACGATTCGTGAACCTGGCGATGCAGTTTGTTCTTTGCACTTTTTAATAAAAAATTTTTTTTTCTTTTGAAAAATATTATTCAATTTTTAATATAAACTGTGAATAATACGCATTATTGAATGCAATCCAACATAATTTTAATTAATTAATTTTAAAATTTTATTTTGGACATAGCATTGATTTATTTTCACCTATCAGGGCATTTAGATTTTGAATGATTGATTATAATTATTTTCATCGAATCTACAGAGAAAAATAATCAAGAAATGTTTATTATTATTTAAAATGATTAAATTATGTTTTTTAAATAATAATTTCTGAAATATAAATTATTTTACAGTTTTCGATTACTGTAATATAATAAAATAAAGCTTTTCGAGTGTGAAATTTGGTAAATTTTTATAATTTGATAGTAACTTTTTAAAATTTTATAATTTTCTGTTTTTAATTTTTGATTAAAATTTTATTTTTTATTTTTCCATTACCTGAAAAATTGAAAATGATTCCGATTTTATTTTAAAAGGTTAATTTTAAGATTTAAAAATTTCGAGATATGTCGAAAAAGAATCTGAAAGATTTTAAAACCTTTTTTTCGGATTAAATTTTTTTTGATTTGTAGAAATTTCAGTAGTTTTCAAAAGAGTCGAAAAGAATTGAAATCTTGAGAAGATTTAGAACAATTTTAAACAAACGGTACAGATTTTAAGATTTCTAACAAAAAATTAGAAGCTTTTTAAGAAATTTTAAAGATTTTAAGAGAAAAATAAAATTGTCTCAAGATTTTTAAATTTTTAGGAATTTTGTAAATAAGCAATAATCAATTGTTTAAGTAATTACATCATGTTTTGAAAAAAATGACTACTTCAAACAATAACCAACAATTACATTTCAATCAAAAACACGAATATTTGTTTACATTTTTTGGAAATAAGTAAATATTTAAACAAGCTAAATTTATTTAAGCAATTAAAAATTGTTAAGAAAGTCATGAACAATATTCAAATTGTCCATTAGTAATAATTTCTATAAAAAATATGACATAAATTGTCAAAATTTTTCCTTTTTTTCTTTTTATCTTATTTTTTTACGAATAAAAGAAAATATTTGTCCGATCCAAAAATAATTATTAACAAATTTGTAGATGATTTTTGTGTGAAGAACTTTAGCCTATTAATTTTTTTCGTACTTTGTTTCATTTAAAAAATTATTTATTTTCAATTCTATTTTTTCACGATTCGGGTTCCACCAAAAAAGGAATCATTGCGAAATTATAGATCTTTTTTGGGTTTAAATTTTTGTTCAATTTTTTTTCCATTTACATCGTATTTACAAAAAATTTTATTATTTTATTTTCAATGTTATTTTTTACGATTAAAACAAAAAATACGGATCCTATCAAAAAGTAATTGATAACAAATTTCTTTAGATATTTTTCTGGAACATTTTTGTCATTTCATATTTTATCGTATCTTGCACAGTTTGACCGCAAAATGAAATGTAAGATTTTAAATTATTTTTTGTGCGATCAAAATTTGAAATGTAGGTCTTCCAAAAAAGTTAAAAAAGTTATGATAATCTTGTAGGATGTAAAAAAGTAAATGTTTTCTTTTTCTGGACTTTTTTCCTATTGTGCGTCTTTTGGCTTACAATTTTTATTTTCGCTTTTTTCAAATTTTTGTAAATTCTACAAAAAAATATAGAATGTAGTTCAGCTTTTAACCAAAAAGCTGAATTTTCAACCTGAAAAGATAAATTTTCAACTAAAAATATTAAAGAGAACAATCATGATAAATAATTTCGTAATTAATATACATGTTTTTAGTTGAGTTTTAGTAATTTTAATTAATGAAACATATAAGATTAATACCGAAGAATAAAAACAAGATATAAAAAAACATAGAAACGATGTCATTTGGAATTTTTTTCCGAAACATTGTAAAGAGACTTCAATCATAAAAATTTAATTTTTGTAAAAGCTGATGAAGTTAACTTAATTGTTGCAGGAAATAGAGATGATTCAATGATACAATTGAAAACATTATTAAAAATTATATTTTATGCAAGAATATTAAAACAAGTATGGTTTTAACTTTTGAAAGTAAATTTAATAATAAAAATAATAATATATTATAATGTAAAAACTTCTGTGGTTTTCGTTTCTTGTAAATGTCGTTTTTCTTGTTTGACTGTTCAGAAAATGTTGAAACAATTCTTAAAATAATTTAAAAGAATTTCCTAGCTATTATATATTTTCTTCATTTATTGTATATCAATTTGGGAACCCAATACAATAATCAAAAAATTTTCTGTGTTTTAGTTTGTTCGAAGTGTCGACTTCCTTGTTTCAATATTTAGGGAATGTTAAAACAACTTTTAAAATAATTTCGAGCGATTTCCAGCTATAATACGTTTTATATTTTTATTGTAAATCAATTTGCAGCCCCAAGCGTATAATTAAAAAAATCTCCTTTGTTTTTGTCTCAACTTCCTTGTTTAAATATTTAGAAAATGTTAAAACAACTAATAAAATAATATTAACGGCTTTTCTGCTAAGGTAGGCTTCTGATATTTATTGTTAATTGATTTCCAAACCCAATAGTTCAATGAAAAAATTCCTGTGGTTTTGGTTTTTTGTAAATGTCACTTTTCTTGTTTGACTGATCAGGAAGTGCTAAAACATCTCGTAAAATAATTTCAAAGTAGTTCCTAGCTATAATATATTTTTAAAATTTATTATGCATCAATTTGCGGCACCAGTAGTATAATAAAAAAATCTCCTGTGTTGTTGTTTGCTAGTAAAAATTAACTCCCTCGGTTCAATATTTAGGGGATGTTAGAATTTAAAAAATAATTGCAATGGCTTACCCTGATAGGATATGCTTCTCACATTTATTTTGAACTGATTTCAAATCCTAATTACTATTAGGGTTTGAAATCAGTTCACAATTTTGTGGTTTGTGCTTTTTTTGTTGATTTTCTTGTTTAAATACTTAGGGGATTTTAACAACCTGTAAACTAATTTTAAAGAATTTTCTGGCTACGGTATGTTCTCTAACTTTATTGTATATCAATATCCAATCCCAATAGTATTTTGAAAAAAAGTTTTATGATTTTTGTTTTTTGGAATTATCGATTTTCATGTTTGAATGTTTCGGGGATGTTAAAAAAACACTTAGAATAATTTCATCGACTTTTTTTTTTACTAAGGTATGTTTTCCTTGTCTACTGTGTATTGATTCCTAATCCCAATAGTATAATAGAAGAACTCATGTGGTTTTTGAATATTTGGGAATGTTAAAACAAATCTCAATTTAATTTGAATGGCTTTCCCTTTTAGGTGTGTTTCTCACAATTATTTTAAAATGATTGGCATTTCCAATAGTGTGATAAAAATGTCTGTGGTTTTTGTTCTTTGGAAATGTCGACTTTCTTGTTTGTTCAAGGGATGCTAAAACAGTTCTTAAAATAATGTCGACGTCTTTTCTTGTTTGGATACGTTTTTCATGATAATATATTGATCTTCAATCCCAATAGCAGAATAAAAAAATGCTTGTGATTTTGTGTGTTATTAAGTTTAGACTTCCTTGTTTCTACATTTAGGGAATGTCAAAACAACTCTGAAAATAAATTGAGAGGCTTTTTCTGCTAGGGTACGCTGCTCTGTTCACATTTATAATGAATTGATTTTCAACCTCAATAATATAATACAAAATTCTTATGGTTTTATCTTTCTGAAAATTGCGATTTAGATTCTTAGAAGACGTTACCATCCCTTTCGAATCAAAAAAATCTTCAGTAATTGTATTATTTAGTTAGTGTCGACTTCCTGTTTCAATATTCAGGGAATGTTAAAAAAACATTTATTGTAAATTGATTTCCAGTCCCAATAATGGAATAAAAAACTCTTGTAGTTTGTTTTCCTGGAAGTGTATTTTTTTTGTTCAAATGTTTAAAAGAATGTTAAACTAACTTCCAAACATCCTGTATTCACAAAATAGCAAATCTCTCACGTTTATGAGTAGAAACATTTTGTTGAAATTGGTCTGTTCTACAAATTCTCAGGAATTTAACCAGAATAAAAAAATTTTGTTGATGAGAATAACATTTCAATGATATAAGAATTTTTCTTTTGAAATACATTTAAAAAATTTAATTTTGGCAATTGCCGAATTACAAAAAAAAAATTACACGATAATTATTTGTTTATATTCATTCATTATCATATGAATGGTCAGGAAAAAATCAAGGAATTTTGAAAATGAAGTTTTGCGGTCACACTGGTATGGTCATTCGGAAATATTTGCAATATTTGCGAGGTCGAACTCATCCGGGAATCGAATCATTCCACTTAGACACGTCGCGCCAAATTTCTCTGTTTGTCGACTTCTGCGTGTTAACGAACTCGTTTCTCGAATGTTTCTGATGGCCGTTTACATATTCAAATGAGACTTACTTTATCTGCGCAATCGACTTTCTCCAACTAACGAAAATTTATGATCTTCATGGGCGCCTTTGATTGACGTAATGATTCAAGTTTCTAATTTCAAGGATAAATTAGTTTGTTCGAGGTTGTCATAGATTTTCAGGCTTGGAATTTCAGGTGTCAGCAGGAGGAAATACCTTTTGAGAAGAGTAAAAGAAATTTCTTAAGATGGTTTATTAATTTCGGGAGGATGAAGGAGAAACGATTGAAAGCTGGATGTTCTAAGAAAAGGATACAAATAAAGTTAACAACGGTAGGCTTGCAACTATCACGGAATCTATGCAGTAAAACGCTAATGGACAAATTCAGTGATGAAAAGATCCTCACGAACTTAGTGTAAGGAAAGCACTGTTTAAGAAGAGTAAAAGAAATGTATTGTGAGTAAAAGAAATGTATAATGAGAGGAGTCACAATAATGCAGGATAGACGAAGCACTTTTCAATAAGAGTAAAACAAATTTGTTAATATGGTTTGTTTATTCTTAGAGAATTAACTCCAGAACTATTGAAAAAGAGGTATAATTAGGTATTAGTTCTAAAATTATTTAACAGAATAAAGTAATACTTAAAATACATCTTCAAGTATAACTTTACGTGCACCCAGTACCATAGCGAGACCTGGACCTACCAAGAAAATGATAGGAGTAAAGATAATAGCGGTTGAAATGCAATTCCTAAAGTATGTATGCGGTAAAACGATAATGGACAAAGTCAGTGATGAAAGGATCCTCATGAATTTAGTGTAGGGGAAGTCTTGTTTAAGAAGAGTAAAAGAAATTGATTGATATGGTTTGCTCATGTTGAGAGAATAAAGGAGGATGATTGACGAAACAAGTTTATTAAAGTATTAGCCTTTAGATTCATTTGATACTGTACTATATCATAGCGAGACCTGGACGCCGTGCAATTCCTGCGGAATCTATGTGTTAAAACGCTAATGGACAAAGTCTGTAATGAGAGGAGTCTTACTAATGTAGGATAGAGGAAGCACTCTTCAACAAGAGTAAAAAAATTTGTTAATATGGTTTGCTCATGCTAAGGAAATGAACTGCAGAACGATTGAAAAAAGAGTTTAATTAGTTATTAGTTCTAAACTCATTTAACAAAATAAAGAAATACTTAAAATACATCTTAAAGTATAACTGTACGTGCACCCAGTACCATAGCGAGACCTAGACCTACCAAGAAAATGATAGAAGTAAAGTTAATAGCGGTTGAAATGCAGTTCCTACAGTATGTATGCGGTAAAACGCTAATGGACAAAGTCTGTAATGAGAGGATTCTTACGAAGGCAGTGAAGAGAAAACACTGTTTAACAAGAATGAAAGAAATTCGTTCATATGGTTTGTTCATGCTGAGAAAATGAAGGGAGAGCTATTGTCAAAGCAAGTGTATTTTGGTGTAACTCTCTGAATTCAATGAAGTTGAAGACGCCCGTCGTAATTTTTTATTGCGTAGAAGTTTTTAATATTTTGTCGTGGAATTTTGTTGGGCATTCCCTTAAACGTTTTGTTATAAGATAATTTTACTTGTTAAATGATTTTTTTATTTTAAAACACTGAAAACAAATTAAAAACTGAAGAAGAATGAATTTTTGTAAATTTCAATATAAAGTGTCAGGGTTCTAACGACCCCATGGGGACCTTTATGATTAAATACATCTTTAAGTATAACTGTAGTTGTACTCACTGTGCTGTACGGTAACGACACCTGGATGGGCCAAGAAAAAGATAGGAGTAAAGTTAACACGGCTGCAATGCAATGTTTGCAGAATACATGCGGTAAAACGCTAATGGACAAAGTCCGTAATAAAAGGATTGTCTAAGATTATGTCATAGAGAAAACACTATTCAACAAGAATGAAAGAAATTGGTTGAGATGGTTTGTTCATGATGAGAGCATAAAGGGAGAATGATTAAGGAAAAAAGTTTATTTATATATTAGTTTCTAAATTAATTTAACAGAAGAAAGAAATACTTTAAATACGTCTTAAAGTATAACTCTGAACTTGCACCCACTGTGTTGTACGGCAGGGAGACCTGGACGTGCCACTAAAAGGATAAGAGGAAATTCAACGCAGTTGACAGGCAATGATTTAAGATGCGTGCGGTAAAACGCTAATGGACAAAGTTAGTAATAAAAGGATTCTTAAGAATGTAGTGTAGAGCAAGCACTGTTTGATAAGAATGAAAGAAATTTATTGATACGGTTTGTTCATGCTGAGAGAAATGGACGAGAAATGAGAGAAATGAGCGATGAACGAAACAGGTTTTTACTGGTATTAGTCTTTAAATTAATTTAATAGCACTAGGAAATACTTAAAATACATATTAAAGTATAACTGTACTTGACATCAGTGCGCTATACCATAGAGAGACCTGGAAGTATTAAGAAAATGATAGGAGTAAGGTTAATGAGGCTTGACATGCTATTCATACGGAATATATGCGGTAAAACGCTAATGGACAAAGTCTGTAATGAGAGGAGCCTTAATAATTTAGTTTGAAGAAAGCACTCTTTAAGAAAAATAAAATTAAATTAAAAATTTTTTAAATGTAAAAGTATAAACAAATACCGAAAACACATTATAAAGTATAACTCTGTACGTGCACCCACTGTGCTATATGGTTTGGCAAGAAAGAAAGAAAGTTAAAGATCCGGTTTTTTCATACTGAGAGAGTGAAGGGTGAATGATAAAAAACAATTTTATTTAGGTATTAGTCTTAAAATTCATTTAACAGTACTAAGATATACTTCCATGTGGATTTAGTAACTCCTACGAAATATATGCGGTAAAACGCTAATGGACAAAGTCTGCGATTAGAAGATTCTACAAGATTGTGTGGGAGAATCATTGATAAAACGGGGGTATTTAGGTATTAATATTGAAATTCATTCAATTCAGTAGAAAGAAATACTTATAATACATCTTAAAGTATAATTCCGTAATTGCACCCCCTGTGCTATACCATATCGAGACCTGCACGTGCCAAGAAAACGATAGGAGTAAAGTTAACGCAGTTAGCAAGCAAATTTCTACGGAATACGTGCGGTAAAATGCTAATGGACAAACTCAGTTGAAATAATGAAGGGAGAACGATTGACGAACCAGGTTTTTTACTTATTTATATGAGAGAAAATTTCTTTATATTCTTGGTTAAATATTCAAATTTTTTTGATTGACAGTTGAAATGTTTTCTAGATAATTCGCCTTTTCTCTTAAAAATTTGAACAACTCTGTAAAAAATAGATACATTTGATTAAAAAACCGTCAACTATTTTGTAATAATTAATATTTTCTGATTGAAAACTTAACTGCTTTTGGAAAAAGTCTTTTTAACTTGAAAATTAAACTATTTGGTCAAAAATAAACTTTTTTGTTGAAAATTTATCATTTGGTACAAAAATGAGCTTTTAGGGAAGAAAATTTATTTTCTAGAAATTGTTCGCCAACGATTATTAAGAAAATTAATATTGTTTGTTAAACATTTATATTATGGATGAGGATTCAACTATGTTATTAAAAATTCATTGTTTTTTGGTAATTCAAGTGGTTGAACAATCTTTTTTTGGTAAAAAATTCATCTTTTATGGTAGAAAAGTCGTCTTTTATATGGTTGAAAATTAACTTTTTTTTAAATTCATATTCTTGGTCAAATATTCAACTATTTGGTTAAAAGTTAAACTATTTTTATCAAAATCAACCTATTTGAAAAAAGATTAAACTATTTTGTAAAAAACTAACTTTTTGTTAAAAAATGATATTTTTTGGATGACAATTGAACTGTTTTGTAAATAATTCGTCTTGTTTTTTAGTAAATTCTAGTAAATTTAGTAAATTCATATTTTGGTGAAAGATTCATATTTTATGGTAGGAAAGTCATCTTTTTATTTAAAGATTTAACAATTTAAAAAAAAAATATTTTTCGGATTCAGAATTTAACTGATTTTTGGGAATAAACTGTTTGTTAAAAATGCAACTGTATTTGAAAAAATTCTTCTTGGCTTAAAAATTTAATTATTCGGTTAAGAGATTAATTTAATTCCCAGAAAATTTTTCTTTTCAGTAAAAAATTAACCTTTTGGTTAGAAAATTAATACCCTTTGTTAAAAATTAATTTTTGTGTGGAGGATTTAACTATTTTTTTAAAAATTCCTATTCTTTGATTAAATCAAAGTAAACGAGATTTTTTTTTGTTACAAAAAAATCATTTTTGTTAAACAAAAGTTATTGGTGAAAATTTTTATTTTACTAAGGTGGGTATTATAAGTATTCGCATTTACCAGAACGTTTGGCAAGGGAAGAGAAAACTGCAGAAAATCTGTGATCATCTGTGAAATCATCTTTGTTTATTTAAAAATTAAACCATTCGGTTAAAAGTACAATTTAATTTTCAGAAAATTTATCTTTTTGTGATCAAAATATGAATTTTTAAACAAGAAATAATTTTTTGTGAAAAAAAGTGAATATTCAATCCAACAAGATGAATTTTTCAACCAAAAAGGATGAATTTGAAAAAAAAAGTTAAATTACGGACTAAATAGTTACATTTTTATCCAAGAAAGAAGAAATTTGTAGTAAAACTGAGGAATTTTTAATAAAACATGAAAATTTCTTTTTAATAATTGAACCTTTATACAAAAAAGATTTCAGTTTATTTTTGAAACACCAAAATATAAATTTTTAACAACAAGTAAATTTTATACGAAATAGTGAAATTTTCAACAAAGCAGTAGAATTTTCAAGCAAAAATTATCACTTTTGAACAAAGTAGTTTCAGTTTCAATTAAAGAGTTGCATTTTTTCGAAGAAAGATAAAATTTCTTCTAAAAGAGAACAATTTTTAATTTTAAAAAATTTCAAATAAATAGTGAAATCATCATCTAGAAAGGATTTCAGTTCGTTTTTCAACACCAAAAAATTAAATTTAAATAAAAATTAAATTTTCTACGAAATAATTAAATTGACTGCAAAGTAGAAAAATTTTCAAGCAATAAGTATGACTTTTCAACAAAATTGTTGAATTTCCAAACAAAATGTTGCACTTTTATCCAAGTAAGATTTAATTTCTGCTTAAGCAGGAGAATTTAATCCTGAAACTGGATCAAAATGATATTAACTTTTTTACTGAAAATTGACATATATCATTTTTTTTAAATTGATATCTTTAACTTGAAAAATTCCAATATTTTGTTGAGGATTTCTATGTTTCTGATAGAAAATTAATCTTCGCAGTTGAAAATCCAACTACTTGTCAAAGAGTTTAATTTTTTTGATGAATATTAAAATAGATTTATTTTCATTTTTAAAAATTTTGAAAATCGAACTATTTTTAGTTAAAAGTTAATTATTTATGGTAAAAAATTCTATTTTTATACTTGCATGGGAATTTATCTGTTTAACTTGTAAATTTTATTATTTTGTCTTTTTCAGTGTAAAACTATTCTTCATTCTTGACAATTAATTTTTTTTTTTTAATAAATATTTTAGCTTAAAATTTATCTTTTTTTTTGTATAAAATTAAATTATTTGGTTGAAAATTTATGTACTTTGATCAGAATTGAACTATCTCGTTGAATATTAATTAATATTAAAAAATTAACTTTTTGTTTAGAAAATTAATATTGTTTGTTAAAAATTTATTTTTTCCTGGAGAATTCAACTATTTTCTTAAAAATTCGTATTCTTTGATTGAATCAAACTAGTCGAAATTTTTTTTTGTTACAAAAAAAATTTTTTACTAAAAAAAATTATTGGTGAAAATGTTTATTTTACTGAGGTGGGCTTAACATCACTTTATGAAATTAATCAAAAACAGTTATAACCCGCGGCAGCATTCGAATTAATTATAAGTATTCGCATTTACCAGAACGTTTGACGAGGGGAGAGAAAACTGCAGAAAACCTCTGATTTTCCTCAGAAAGCCGATTTCTTCGGTATTTATCGACGATAAGAAGCGATAAAAAGGCGGAAATTGAACATTGATTTAAAAGAGGAAGGCTGTCAGTACTGTCAGAACTGTGACAGTACTGTATCCTTTTTCCTTAAAATTTTAACAATTCGGTCAAAAGTTCAATTACTTTGCTGAAAATTCACCTTTTTGGTAAAATATTAGCTTTGTAGGTAGAAAATTAATACTATTTCGTCGAAAATTAATTTTTTTGTTGACGATTCGACTATTTTGTTAAAAATAAGTTTTTTCGTTTAATTTACCTAGTAGAAAATTGATATTTTGGTGGAAAATTCATCTTTTATGGTCGGAAAGTCATCTTTTTAGTTAAAGATTTAACAATTTTGTAAAAATTAATCTTTTCGTATTGAAAATTTAACTTTTTGGTGAAAAAAAGTCTTTTTGACTTGAAAATTAACCTATTTGGTTAAAATTGAACTCTTTGGTTGAAAATTTATATTTTCTCATCGAAAAAATGATCTCTTCTAATAAAAATTCATCTTTTTGCATGGAAAATTAATTTCTTATTGTAAAAAAGGCACCTTTGTTGCTTGAAAATTCATCTTTGCTAGCTTGAAATGAACAGTTTGTTAAAAATGCAAAATGTCTTTGAAAAATTTTTCTTCTTTGCTTAAAAATATAATTATTCGGTTAAAAGTTTAATTTCATTTCAAGAAAAATTTTCTTTTTGGTAAAAAATTAACTTTTTGGCTAGAAAATTAATACTATTAGTTAACGATTTATTTTTTGGTGGAAGATTCAACTATTTTGTTAAAAAATTTGCATTCTTTATTTAAATTAAACTAGTCGAGTTTTTTGTGCAAAAAAAAATGTTTGGTAAACAAAAATTGTTGGTGAAAATGTTTATTTGACTAAGGTGGGCTCAAAAACACTTTATGGAATTAATCGCCTGGACATTTGGCGAGGGGAGAGAAAACTGCAGAAAACCTGTGTTTTTAGTTAGAAAGCTGATTTTTCCGGTATTTTTCGACAAATGTAAGCGATAAAAAGGCGGAAATTGAGCACTGAGTTAAACGAGGAAGGCTGTCAGTACTGTCAGAACTGTGACAGTACTGTATCGTGCGTGTCGCCTCGCATTCTCCCACGTTAGCGGTAAATATTTACTTAAGTGCATGAGAATAAGCGTTTGACCGTGCCTATTTATCCACACAAATGCATAGTGTGCATTGTGTACCTAGGTACACGCGCAAGCGTGTACATACCTATTAGATACCTGCAAACACGTTTACACGCTTTTTTTTAACAAAAAAAACTCACACGCTTCATTCAAATATGTATCGAGTCAATATTGTTCCGGCGCCGATATTCATATACTGAGCCCATTATCACCAAAAACACCTTAAAAGAGACCATTGTAGAAATTTTTTTTTTGTAAAACGAAATTTATATAAATGAGCTTTAACATGATTTAACCCAAATTTACTGGCACTGTGTAGTTTTTTTGCAGATTTCACATCTGTCTTGTTTATAAATTATTCTGAAAAATTTTTTTAACATAATGGTTGAATTTTCAATAAAAAAGATGAAATTTGTATAAAAGATTTTTTTAACAAAAAAGACGAATTTTTAACAACTAAAGAGTTTTCACTTCAGAAAAAAACACAAAAAATTAAATTAATGAACTCTTAAATCAAAACTATAAATTAAAAAAAAAAATAGTTTAATTTTCTGTAAAAAAGATTTCAGTTGACTTTTGACGATCAAAATATGATTTTTTTAGAAGAAATAAGTTTTTACGACAAAAATTGAATTTTCCATAAAAAAATCAAATTTTAATTAAAAGATGAATTTTTAATAAAAAACGACAATTTTTTTTAAGGGGAATTTTCATTTAGAAAAGATTTCATTTCATTTTTCAACAACAAAATATAAACATAAATTTTTTATAGTTGAATTTTCATCATGAAAAGATAAATTCCCAAGAAAGACGAATCTTCAACAAATAATGATTTTTGACTGAAGAAAGAAATAAAAGTTTACCTGGATTGTTGAACCTTCAAGCCAAAAAAAAAAAAATTCCTTTACAAAAACTGAATTTTTAAACAAAAAATTTGACTTTGCAGCACAAAATTTATTTTTAAATAATTTAAAAATAATTTCTTACCAAAAAAGGATAATTTTCAACAAAAAAAGGTCAATCTTAAAAAAATGGAAAAGTCATATTTCGGTTGAAAAATTAATATTAAACCAAAAAAAGGCTTTTCGAATAAGCAGTTATATTTTCAACCAAAGAAATAAGCTTTTAATAAAAAAAATTAGCAAATTAGTTTAATTTTTACCCAAGTAGTTGAATTTTCAATTAAAAAATATTATTTTTTAACAAAATAATTAAACTTCTAACCAAATAGCTATATTTTCAACTATATATTTTTAAAAAAATAGTTGGATACTCAAGTAAAAAAGAATATTTTTTAGCCAATAAATTGCATTTTCATAAAAAAATTTATTTCTATAAAAACCGATGAATTTTTTAATAAAAAATATAATTAAAAAAACATAATGAAATATTCTTTTAAAAAAGATATTAGTTGACCTTTAACAAACAAAATATTAGTTTTAAGACAAGAAATAAGTTTCTCCGCAAAAAATTAAATTTTTTAACCAAAATGTCGAATTTTTAACCAAAAAGGATGACTTTAATAAGATTATTGAAATTTCCATGAAATTGTTGCATTTTTATCAAAAAAGATGAAATATCTCTACAAACAGATGAATTTTCATTTTAAAAAATTATAAAAAAAGTTTAATTTTCATCCAGCAAAGATTCCAGTTGACTTTTCAAGATCAAAATATTAATTATTTAATACAAAATAAATTTCTACGAAAAAAATTAGGAGTTCTAAGCCAAAAAGGATGAATTTTTAATAAAAAATAACTTTTTTTAACTGAAATTTCATTTAGAAAAGATTTAAGTTTATTTTTCAATAACAAAATATAAATATAAATTTTTTATAGTTAAATTTTTAATAAAGAAAGATAAATTCCCAAGAAAAAAATGTTATAGTTTATATTTCAATCGAAAAAAAGGAAAATTTATTTAAAAAAAAAATTTTAAACCAAAAAGACGAATTTTAAACAATTAAAGATTTTTTACTCAAGAAAATAATGAAAGTTCTTCAAAATTGTTGAACCTCAGTGCCAAAAGACGAATTTTCTCTATAAAAATTTAATTTTCAAATAAAAAATATGACTGTGCAACACAAAATTATTTTTTAACAAAAAAGGAGAATTTTCAACTAAATGATATAAATCTTAAAAAATAGAAAAATTACATTTTCAGTTGAAAAATTAATTTTCAACCAAGAAAAGGCTTTTCTTCTAAAAAGTTAAATTTTAAACTATAACCATTTTTTTATTGTAGTTCGACTTGCACACAAGTACTTGAATTTTCAATTAAAAAGGATGAATTTTTAATTCCAAATTTTGTTTTAAATTCAAAGTAACCTGTTAAATTTTTGGTTAAAAATTTATATTATTAACTTGCAAAATCAAATATTTTATTGAGAATTTGTATGTTAAAAATCCAAATACTTATTTAATATTCAAATTGTTTCTGTTGAATATTAAAATAAATTTATGTTCAATTTTTGTTTGAATATCTAACAATTTTTTATTGAAAGTGAATTTTTCTTTGTTAAAAAATCTAGTATTATATTTTTGATCAGAATTCATATTTTTTAGTTATAAATGTGATTACTTGGCTTAAAATTTAATAAAGATTTTTTTTTTGAAAATTTGTACCTTTTTGCAGAAAATTAATCTTCGTGGTTGAAGACTGGAGTTTTAAACAAAAATATGACTTTTTAGTAAAAAGTTAATTTTCTACGAATGTGATGCATTTTAACGCAACAAAAATTTAATTTTAAACTAAGGAATTTTTTTTACAAAAAAGAAAAAAAAATGGAAAATTTATATTTTCAGTTACAAAATTAATGTTTAAGCAAAAAAGTCTTTTCTACTAAACAGTTATATTCTAAACTATAACAAATTTATTTTTAACAATGTAGTTTAACTTGTATACAATTTAATTAAACTAATTTTTTAATTAAATTTTTAAAAAAATTTAATTAATTTTCGACAATATAGTTAAATTAAATTTTTAAAACAAAACACCTGAATACTCAAGCAAAGAATAATAAGTTTTGTCCAAAAAGTTGCATCTTTATAAAAAATGAAATTTTTACAAACTGACTTTTTAAGATCAAAACAGAATTTTTAAACAGGAAATAAGTTTCAGCGAAAAAAATGGAATTTTCTTTCCAAAAAGAAACAATTCTTAACCAAAAAGGATGACTCTTTAACAAAATTGTTTTATTTTCTATCAAATAGTTCCATATAAATGAAAAAAAGGAAATTGTCGTAAAACAGATAAATTTTTTTATTAGTTGAAAAAAGAGAAAGAAAATAAAGACAAACAAAGAAAAAATAGTTGAATTTTTTCCAAAAAAGATTGCAGTCGACTTTTCAAGATAAAATATCAATTTTTAAACAAAAAACAAGTCTCTATTGAAAAAATTTATTTTTCAATCCAAAAAGACGAATTAAGTCAAAGAAAAAAAGTTAACCTCTCACAATATAGTGGACTTTTTTTACCAAATATAGTTACATTTTTATCCAAGAAAGATAAATTTGTACTAAAACGGAGGAATTTTGATTAAAAAACCACAAATTTCTTTTTTTTAGAGTTGAACTTTCATCCCGAAAAGATTCCAGTTCATTTTTAACATCGAAATGTTAAATTTAAACAAGTAAATTTTCAACAAAACTATACAATTTCCAACTAAAAAGTATGATTTTTTAGAAAACAATTTAATTTTTAACCAAGCAGTTGCATTTTTTTCCAAGAAAGATGAAATTTCTCTTCAAACAGATAAATTTTTAATTAAAAAAAATAGTGGAATTTCCATCCAGAAAGGATTTCAGTACTTTTTTCAACATAAAAATATTAAATTTAAATAAAAAGTAAATTTTCTACGAAATAGTTAAATTTTCAACAAAACAGAAGAATTTTCAATTCAAAAGTATGAATTTTGATGAAAATTGTTGAATATTTAAGCAAAGAATTGCATTTTAACTAAAAATATAAATCTTCAACAAAAAAAAAAAAGATTTCTTAACAAATTGATTCAACCAAATTTTTCAAACAGGATAGATGAATACTGGAGCAAAGAAGAATAATTTTTATCAAAAAAGTTGCACATTTTTATTTAAAAAAATTAAATTTCTACTAAAACAGATGAATTTTTACATCAAAAAATCGAAGAAAATTGAATTTTCAATCCAAAACAAATTCCAGTTGACTTTTCAAGAAAAAACATGAATTTTTTTAATAAAAGTAAATTTATACGAAAAAAATTGAATTTCCAATCGAACAAGATGAATTAAAAAAAAAAGGATGAATATTTAACAAAATAATTGATTTATGTACCAAATTTTACGGCAATAGTTAAATTTTCAACAAAACAGTAGTATTTTCAACCAAGATAAATAAATTTTTAATGCAAAAAGATAAATTTTCAATAAAACATTGTTTCAACCAGACAGAAGCATTCAATAATTGAAATTTAACAATATTGTTTGACCTTTATCCAAGTAGTGATATTTTCAATTAATAAAAAATTATTTTCAATCAAATAGTTCACCTTTCGATCAAAGAGATGAATTTTCAAATAAAAATATAAATCTTCGAAAAAATGATATTTTAATAAGGTGATTCAACCAAATTTTTCCAAAAGAATAGTTGAATATTTACGTAAAAAAAAAATTTTACTAAAAAAATTGCATTTTTATGAAAAAAAACAATATTTATACTAAAATCGATGGATTTTTAAATCCGATGAATATTTCCTTTAAAAAAATAGAAATAAAAAAAGTTAAATTTTTATCAAGAAATAATTTCAGTTCTTTTTTCAACACCAAAATATTTCATTTTAATACAAAGTAAATTTTTCATGAAATAGTTCAATTTTCAACAAAACAGAAGAATTTTCAACCAAAAAGTATGACTTTCAACAAAATTGCTGAATTTTCGAACAAACTTGAATAATTTGATTTTTTAAATTCTTTCTATTTATTGAATTTTTTGGTTAATATTAAAATAAATTATATTAATTTTTTGTTTGAATTTTGAAAATCTAACTATTTCTGCTTGAAAGTTTATTCTTTTTTGTTAAAAAATCTATTATTATATTTTTGATGGGGATTCATCTCTTTTAATTATATATTTTATTATTTTGCTGAATATTAATTAATAGCTTCGTGAAAAATTTATATGTTTTAATGAAAATTCATTTTTTTTTGTAAATTGGACTATTTTGTTGAAAATTTGTTGATAGTTTAGTTGAAAATTAATTTTTTTTACAGAAAATTTTACTTCTATATTTTTGGATAAAAATGTATCTTTTTTGGTTTAAAATTCAATTAGTTGGTTGAAAATGTATGTATTTTGTTAAAAGTTAAACTATTTTGTTGAAAATTCTTTTTTTTTATTCACAATTTCACTATTTCGTTTCTGGTTCAAAATTTATTTTTTTTTGATTGAAAAATAAATTATTTTGTTGGACAAAAATTTTTTGTAAAAATCTTTTGGTTTTATCTAAGAACTGATTTTTTTTACTGAGAATTTACGTATTCTATTTTTGATTGAAGATTTATCCTTTTTGGTTAAAAATTCAATTATCTGGTTTTAAATTAATCTTTTTTAGTTAAAAATTTTAATATTTGGTAAAAAATTTCTGTTTTTTTATTGAATATTTAACCATTTTGTTAAAAATTCAATTATCTGGTTGAAAATTGATCCTTATTTGTTGAAAATTTTTACAATTGGTTAAAAATTAATGTTTTTTGTTGAATATTTAAATATTTAGTTAAGGAATTTGTTTGTTTGTTAAAAGTTTTTTTTTTAGTTGAACATTGATATTTTTCGGTCTAAAACTCATGTTTTGAGGTGAAATTTCATTTTTTTGTTTTAAATTAAATCTAATTTGTAGATAATTCAATAGTTTTGTGAAAAAGTTATTATTTGACAAAAATGTACCTTGTCTGGCGAAAAAATATTCTTCTTGGTTAGAAATTCATGTTCTTGTTTGAAAATTCAACGTTTTGGTGAACTTTATCGATTTTTATTCATAACTAAAATCTTTTTTGTTTAAAATAGCAATGCCAGCCAATACATTTTTTGTGGAGAATTCTTATCTTTTTATTAAAAATGTATATATTTTGTTGTTTCTTAAAATAAAAAATTAATTTTTTGACTAAAAATGTTGTAATGAATTTTTGTTGGGAAATTGATCTCTTTCATATCAAGAATTCACTACATCGTTGAGAATTCATCTATTTTGTTAAAAATTCGCCTTTTTCGGGAGAAAATTAATGTTCTCGGTTGTATCTTTCTTGTTTAAAAATGCAACTATTTTGGTACAAATTTGAACAATTTGATTGATAGTTAAATTTTTTGTTTAAAAAAATCTCTTGGTAAAAAACTTAAATATTTGATAAAAACTTCTTTCTTTTTTCATTGAAAATTAATTCTTTAACTGAAAATTTCAGTAGCCAATTTTTCTTGAAAAATTTAGTTTTTAGTTTAGGCGGATTAATCCGCTATAATGTAATGTAATCCAGAATAGTCCAAAACAATCCTTGAACACACTCAACTAATTTATCTTTAACTTAATTTTAAATTAATTTTTTTAACTTTAATTTAATTTACGAGACAATCAGGTACCTCGTAGAAAAATCCGAAGTACAAAGTTTAATTCAGAGTCAATTACAGTCACTCTGAGAGATAACCTGTTTTCTCAAGTGCAGACACATAACACACCCAACGGCTTTCAATCAGGATTTAAAAATCGATAAAAAAGCACGTTAATCATAATCAAAGTTGAAATAATATTAACAAAAAATGACACTTGGACCTGGACGGTCCAGTTAATAAACAGAAAGAGAAATAAATTTTTTGTGGCTTTTCCATCGTGGCTATTTGTCCTCCTGATCGTCGGTGCCACTCGTAGGTACCTACTTCGAGGCCAATGATTCGCCTGTTACTGGAGTCATAATTCTCTACGAAGGTCATTCCAACTCTCGAATCCAAGTCCTTGAATACCAGGGCTCCAAAGACTCACTTTCCTCCAGATTTATTCTCAAATCTCAAATCACAAATCACGAATCTCAAATCACAAATCACTAATCTCATTTTCTATTCTATTCAGCGAGTAAGACTTCACACTCGCATTTATCTTTTTGTCCTCTGTTTTCAACGAATTTAAAATAAACAAAATTAAAGTTTTTACTTTAATGGCTGATTTCAATTTAAATGTTTCAAATATTATACATTTACTCAGAAGTTCAATTTTTTTAAACATAAATCAAGTCTGATGCTTGACTCAATTTAAAAATTTGACAGAATATTAAGTTTGACTAAATTACACCTAAACTTGACTTAACTTTACGAAACTGTTGATAGAAAAAAATGGTTAAATTTCAAATTTAATTTTTTATTTAATGTCTTCAAACATCTTTTTTCAAAGAAAATTGCATCCTTCGTGAAAGAAAGTAATACTTCACACTCGCATTCGTACTTTTTTCTTCCGTTTTCAACCAAATTAAAATTTAAAAAATTAAATTTTTGATTTAATAGCTGCTTTAAATTTAGAAGCTTTTAAACATTTTCAATTCTCTCAAAAATTCAACGTAATTTGAATTAAAATCAAGTCTGGCAATTCAATCAATTTAAATATTTGACAGTATTCACCGGGATTGATATTAATTTTAAATTAGGTTGACTTGTTTTGAAATAATCAAGTTTGCCTTAAGTAAAGGTGAATTAATTGTAGCAGAAGTTAAATTAAGTTGTCGAAAACTTGATTCAATTTTAATTCGACTTGAATTGGACCATAAAATTTTTATTAAATTATACCTAAACTTAATTCAACTTTACGAAAATAGATTTAACATAATAGAAAAGATTGATTAAAAAAAAGGTTAAACCTCAAATCTAATTTTGTGTTTAATTTAGTGAGTTTTGCAAAAAAAACCTCTGCAAACGCATCATTCATTTTTTTAACCATCTTTTTTCGAGAATAATTGTATTCTTCGTGACTGAACGTAAGGCTCCACACTCGCATTCGTACTTTTGTCTCCCGATTTCAATAAAATTAAAATTAAAAATTAAAGTTTTATTTTAATAGCTGATTTCAATTTAGAAGCTCTTAAATATTTTACATTGACTCAAAAATTCAACTTTAATTAAACTTAAATCCAGTTTGGCGCTTGACTCAATTAAAAAATTTGACAGAATTCACCGGAATTGATATTAATTTTGAATTAAGTTAACTTGTTTTAAAAGAATTGAATCCAAGTTTAGTAAAGTTTGAATTAATTGTGACAGAAGTTGAATCAAGCTATTGAAAACTTGATTAAATTTTAATGGAACTTGAGTTCGAACTTAAAAATTTGAATAAATTATACCTAAGCTTGATTCAAATTTACGAAACTAGATTTAACATAATAGAAAAGATTGATTAAAAAAACGGTTTAACCTTAAATCTAATTTTGCATTTAATTTAGTGAATTTTGCAAAAAAAAAACCTCTGCAAACGCATCATTCTTCGTGACTGAACGTAAGGCTTCACACTCGCATTCGTACTTTTTTCTCTTGCTTTCAACAAAATTAAAGTAAAAATCAAAGTTTTATTTTCATAGCTGATTTCAGTTTAGAAGCTTTCAAATATTTTACATTGACTTAAAAATTCAACTTTAATTAAACTTAAATCCAGTTTGGCGCCTGACTCAATTTAAATATTTGAAAATATTCACCGAGATTGATATTAATTTTCAATTACGTAAACTTGTTTCGAAATAATTGAATTTAAATAAATTAAATAAGCTTGTCAAAAACTTGATTCAATTTTAATTCGACTTGGATTTAACCATAAAATTCTGACTAAATTGTACCTAACCTTGATTCAACTTTATGAAACTAGGTTAAACATAATCGAAAAGATTGAAAGGAAAAAAAATCTTAAATCTCAAATCGAATTTTTTATTTAATTCCGTGGACTTTGCCAAAAATTTCTACAAATATATAATTCATCTCTTTAATCTGCTATTTTCAAGAAGAATTTCTTCATTTGCGACAGAAAGAAAGACTTCACGCTCGCTTTCATCCTTTTCTCCCGTTTTCAACAAATTTAAAATGAACGAAATTGAAGTTTTATTTAAATAGCTGATTTCAATTTAAAACTTTTAAACATTTTACGTTCACTCAAAAATTCAACTTTAATTAAACTTAAATCAAGTTTGACGCTTGACTCAATTTAAATATTTAACAGTATTCACCAGGATTGATATTAATTTTGTATTAGGTAACTTGTTTCAAAATAATTGAATTCAAATAAAATTTGGAAACTTGTCGAAAACTTGATTCAATTTTAATTCCACTTGAATTTAAACATAAAATTCTGACTAAATTATACCTAAACTTGATTTAACTTTACGAAACTAGATTTAAGATTTAAAAAAGAAGATTGAAAGAAAAAATGTCTCAAATCTCTATTTTTATTTAAATCAGTGGGTCTTGAAAAAATTCTCTGCAAACATATAAACCTATCACTTTAATCTTCCTTTTTTAAGACAAATTTCATTACTTGTAACAGAAAATTAGACTTCACACTCGCATTTATCCTTTTTTCTCTCGTTTTTAATAAATTTGAAATATACGAAATTAAGATTTTATTTAAATGGCTGATTTTAAATAAGAAGGTTTTAAATATTATACATTTAATTAAAAGTTTAACTTTTTTTGAACTTAAATCAAGTCTGATGCTTGACTCAATTTAAATACTTGACATAATTCACCGGGATTGACAATTAATTTAAAGTTATGTTGATTTCTTTCGAAAAAAATTAATTCAACTTTAGTAACTTTTGTCTTAATTTTGACATAAGTTGAATCAACTTGTCGAAAATTTGATTCAATTTTAATGAAACTTGAGTTCGACCTTAAAGTTTGAATAAATTATACCTAAACTTGACTCAATTTCACAAAGCTGGATTTAAGATATAATAAAAAAATTGAATGAAAAAATTCCTAAATCTCGAAAATAATTTTTTATTCAATTAAGTGACTATTCAGTGATCTCCTCAGTCTTGTATTTTCAAGACAAATTTCATCATTTGTGACAGAAAGTATGACTTGACACTCGTATTTACCCTTTTTTCCAGGTACAAAAAATTTAAAGTGAACAAATTACAAATTACACATTTACTAAGAAATACAACTTTATGTAAACTTAAATTAAGTCTGGTGCTTGACTCAATTTAAATATTTGATTGATATTACCAGGGTGCGCAAGTTATTTAAAATTAATTTGATAGTTTTTGAAATAATTGAATTCAACTTTAGTCAAGTTTTACTTCATTGTGGCAGAAGTTGAATCAATTTATTGAAAACTTCATTGAATTTTAATAGAAATTGAGTTCGGCCTTGAAAGTTTGTCTTAATTATACCTAATCTTAATTCAACTTTACGAAACTAGATTTAATTCGTTACAGAAAGTATAAGACTTCACACTCGCATTCATCCTTTTTTCTCCCATTTTTAACGCAAATTCAAAATAAACAAAATAAAAGTTTTATTGAAATGACTGCTTTCAATTGAGATTTTATACATTATACGTTTACTCAAAAATTTAACTTTATTTGAACTAAAATAAAGTTGACTTTTTTTTCGAAAGAATTGAATTCAAAGTTAGTGATGTTTGACTTAATTGTGTCAGAAATTGAATAAGCTTGTCGAAAACTTGATTTAATTTTAATTCGACCTTGAACATTTGAATTAATTGCACCTAAACTTGATTCAATTTTACAAAACTGGATTTAAGATAATAGTAAAGATTAAAAGAAAATTAAAAAAAATCTCAAATCTCATTTTAATTTTAATTCAGTGATCCTTGCAAAAAATCTCTACAAAAATATAATTCATCTCTTCAATCTTCTATTTTGAAGAAAAATCTTATTAATTTTGGTAGAAAGTTAGACTTCACACTCGCATTCGTTCTTTTTTCCTTTCTTTTCAAAATTTAAAATAAACAAAATTAGGGTTTTACATAAACGCCTGATTTAAATTTGGAAGCTTTTACACATTATACATTTACTTAAAAATTCAACTTTATTTGAACTTTAATTAAATCAAATCTGACGCTTGCTACAATTTAAATACTTGACAGAAATCACGGTGACTAAAAAGTAATTTTGAATGTTCAACGAGAAAGCTCATTTTAACCCGAAAAATTAAACCATTTTCTTTAAAATCTATTAATTTTTTTGTTAAAGATTGAAAATTTATTTTTTAAATGAAAATTTAACTATTCTATTTTTAGTTAAAAATTGATTTTTCTTAGTTTAAAAATTCCACTATTCGGCACAAAACTGATGAAATTGGTTGAAAATTCAGAGTTTTGTTAAGAGAACCACTAAATCGCAGTATTTTTGAATATCAATATTATTTTCAGTGCCATTCATTTTCAGCAAAGTTATAAATAAATCTGGAGAATTGTAGGTACTTTGCTCGATCATCGAAGGAAGGTCGAACCACAATCCGCTATAATATACTTTATTAGTAGAAAATTAATCCTTTTGATTCAGAATTATACTAATATTGAAATTTTTAGTTAAGAAAATTAATTTTTAAGCAAAAAAACCAAATTTTCGATAAAGTCGTTAAATTTTTAACTAAAGAGACGTATTTTCAACTAAAATCAGAATCCTTAAAAAAAAAAAAGATTTTCGAAGGAAGTAGTTAAGTTTTAAAATATGAGCATACTTTTATCCTCAACTAAAACACTTTAATTTTCAAAGAGTGGTATTTTTAACAAAAAAATTGATTTTATACTGAAAAACACGAATTTTCAAAAAAAATCCATAAATTTGCACCCAATAGTTAAACTTTCAATCAAAAGGATTAATTTTCTACTAAAAAAGTATAATTTTCAACAAAATACACGAATTTTTACCAAACAATTGAACGAACAACTAAAAAATATAAATTTAAGAAAAGATGATTGCTTTTTTTTTAAAAGCGCCCTAAATAAGATTTTTTAAAATATAATTTGTTTATAAAATAAAACGAATAACCCCTTTTGTAAATTATTCGTAAATACAAATTATTTATAACAATGAAGTTAAAAATTAAACAATTTTTCTTTCTAGACCTCTGTGCATAAAATCCAAGTAACCGGAAGTATAAGAACATTTTTTTTCCAGTAGATAAAAAAAGAAATAAAAAATGATACTTTTTGTGTGCTTTGCATTAAAAAAATCGAATAAACAAAAATTAAACAAAATCTGCTTTTAAGATTTTATAAAAAGTTGTCTCCTGAATTTAAAAAAATCTAAAATTGATCCATGATTGAGTTCTAAATATGATCAATTTTTTATAAACATGGATTTTTGATTAAAAATATGGATTTTTAACCATCAAAATGAATTTTCAATAAAAAACGTAACAAAATAACGGATTTTATTTGAACAAACAAAAAAAGTATGAATTGAACTATTTTAGGTTTAAGATAGAAAAATTTTCCAATCATAATATGAACTATTACATTTTTTTTTAAAAAATCCTCTTTTCGCAAAAATTAATCTTCTTGGTTGACATTTTTTTTGTAGAAAATTAATCAGTTCTGTTTGAGTATTCAACTATTCTGTTGAATATTCATCTTTTTGTTTAGTATTGTTTAATTGAACTGTTTTTCTTTAGAAACGAAAATCTTTTTATACTATTCGAACAATATACCTTCTTCTAAAGTAAAAAAAAAACAAACTTTTATCAGTAAGGGAGACTAAGCGCGCGGGGCTAAGTGCGCCCCGGAGCTATGCGAACATTTTTTATATTAAAAAAACATTGCTTACGTACAGATTTTCGAATCGTTCAATGTTGAGTCTTTTTTCCGCTTATCAAACAAAAAAAAAGACGTTGGGGGCTTAGCGCGCACTTTTCCACATGAGCTAAGCGCGCAGCTTGCATGGGCGCTGAGGGACTTTGAAAAATTGTTTTGTGCCCGACTGCATTAGAAGTTCGGATTTTTGGTGATGCGCAGAGGGCGGAAGATCACTTTTTGTATCCTAGGGCCGAAAAAAGTTAAGGAAGTGCGTCCTACAGTGAAAAAACTTAAAATAAAGATCTCTATTCTCCACCCGCTTCGTGAGCCCTTAAAAAAGCATGCCTTTGATAAGAAATTAAATGTTTTCAGTAAATTATAAACATTTTTTTGAGAAATCCAAAGTTGCGCGCTCAGCCCCGAGCCTAAGAATGAGAGAGTACGCGCTCAGCCCGAAGCCCTTTTCGCGTCCATGCACAACATTGCAGTTCAAATATCACTTCTTCAAGCTGTACCAGTTCTTTTTTTCATTATTTAATTTTTTAAATTAATAATAAAGAACTGTGCGCGCTTAGCCCCACGCCTTTTTTTGCGTCAGTAGTTGAAATATCAATCCCTCAAGCTATATACGTGCTTTTTTTATAAATTAATTTTTTAAATAAAAGTTTACGAAGCGAAAACGGTGCACACTTAGCCTTAAGCCTAAAAAAGGCAGAGTGCGCGCTTAGCCCAACGCATTTTTCGCGCCTGAGGATAAAATTGTGGTTGAAATATCACTTCTTCTAGCTGTATCTGCGCTTTTATTCATAATTTCATTTTGTTGTTATAAATTTACGAAGCGAAAACTGTGCGCGCTTAGCCCCAAGCCTGAAAATGGTTATGCGCGCTTAGCCCCACGCCATTTTTCGTGTCTGTAGTTGAAATATCACTCCTTCAAGTTCCATCGGTACTTTTTTTCATAACTTTATTTTTTTATTAACAATTGTTGAAGCGAATGCTGTGCGCGCTTAGCCCGAGCCTAAAAATGATAGATTGCGCTCTTAGTCCCAAGCCTTGTTTCGTGTCTATAGCAATTAAGTCACATAGATTAATTATTTGCATTAAAATTATGTAATTAAATATCGGCTATTATTTCTATAATAAAATTAATTTTAGTTAATATATAATATATAATAAATAATTAGTTCCAAATATCACCATTACAATAATTTTTTCTTATGTTTGTGATGTTGGAAAATGAGTATCTGAATTCAATCTTCAAAATTATATGTACATATATTTCAATGAAAATAATTCTTAAATAATTTTTATGTTCTTTACTCATTAATTAACTATTATTTGATTCTGATAAGATTTATATTTTCTTGAATTAGTTAAAAGCTTGTAATTAATTAAATTTAAATACTGACAAGTCAAAATTTAAAAAATATATAAAGTGACATTTTTTTAATGTTTCAATGAAAGTAAAATTTGAATTATTTGAATTTTTAATGAAAATAATGGTTTAATGCCTTTTTTGTTTTAAGATGATTTATTATTTATTAAATAATTCGGTTAAAACTTAAATTTTCTGGAATTATTTTAAAAGAAATAAAAATATTCAGAATTTACGTACACATTTTTTGTTAAATACGTAAAATTAAAAAAAATTTGATTTTTTCAATTTGAAGTGAAATGATTTGAAAAATTTAAACTTCTGACAATACTTAATCGGTGAGAAGGTAAAGTGCAATGGCAAAAGCAAAGCGTTTTATGCCTTCGAATCACACGAGGCTATTATAGCGGATTCTCGTTCGACCTTCCTTCGAATCTCGTGCAAAGTACCTTCAGCTGCAGCAGCGTTTTAAACTTACATTCTCAGATTTATTTTTAACCTTGCTCAAAATAAATTGCACTAAAAATAATATTGATATTCAAAAATACTGCAGTTTAAAGACTCTAATAACAAAATTGTGAACGGATACTATAAAATATTTCCCTAGTTTTGAAAACTACTAATTTTTATTTAAAAAATGAATTGTGAATTTAAAAATGAAAATTCTACGACATAATTAAATTTTTAACCAATTTGTTTAATTTCTACACTAAAAAACATAAATTTAAGCCCAAAATGAAACAGTTGAATTTCGAGAGTTTTATTTAAAAAATGAAATTCCTACTAAATAATTAATTTTCTTACCAAACAGTTAAATTTTTGAACAATTATTAAATTCTTAGGTGAAAAAATTAATTTTTAGTTAAAAAACGAATTTTCAATAAAGTAGTTCCATGTCCAAAAAAAGAGATGAATTTTCTACTAAAATTCTGAATCCTCAACAACAAAAAAAGAATTTTAAAGAGAGTAGTTTCACTTTGAAATAATGAGTTGAATTTTTAGCCAAAAAAGTTGTTATTTTTGATACATAAACGGTTGAATTTAACAAAAAAATGAATTTTTCAACAAAATATCAAAGAAGTTGAACTTTTAACCAAATACACAGGTTTTTCAACAAATAATTAAATTTTTAATTAAATAATCAAATTTTTAACCCAAAGAAATTTTCTTTTAAAAAGTTTATTTTTCAACAAAATATATAATTTTTCAACCAAATAGTTAAATTTTCAACCAAGAGGATTACTTTTCTACTAAAAAAGTGGAATTTTGAACAAAATATATGAATTTTGGGTCAATTGCCTAGATTTTAAGCAACGAGGATTATTGACCAAAAAAGACTAATTTTCAATAAAACACATAAATTTTAAATTAAAGAGGATTAATTTCCTACTAAAAAAGTTGGATTTGGAATAAAATCCACGAATTTTCAACCAAATAATTAAATTTTCCGCTAAAAGCAATTATTTTTGGTCAAAAAAGTATAAAAAAAATACATGAATTTTTAATCAAATAGTTAAATTTTAAAGCAAGCGGATTAGTTTTTAACCAAAGAAGTCAAATTTATAGTAAATTACGACATTTTTCAACCAAAGAGTTAAACAGTTAACCAAGCGTATTAACTTTTCACTAAAAAAAAGTAGAATTTATCACAAAATACATTAATTTTCAGCCAAATAAAAAAATCTCTAACTAAAAAAAAATAAATTTTCAACAAAAAATAAAATATTTAAATTTTCAGTTCAAAAAATTAATTAAAAAAATGATTTAGCAACAAAATAGTTAAGTTTTCAATGGCAGAAATTAATTTTTAAATAAAATAAAGAATCTTCATACAAAAAAACATTTTTATCAAATTAGTTAAATTTTCGATCAAAAGTTGAGTTTCTACCCAAAAAGATGAATTTCTAAAAATATATATAAATTTTTAACCAAGGAGATTAACTTTCTATAATAAGTGTAGATTTTTAAACAAAATACATTAATTTTGAATAAAATTATTAAATTACTATCTGAAAAAGATTGAATTTTAACCAAAACTAGAATTATTTATATTTTCAGTTAAAAAAATTAATTTTTCACAAAGAATGAATGAATTTAAAAAAATAGTTACATTTCGAATCAAAGAAATTAATTTTTAAACAAAATGAAGAATTTTTAACAAGAAAGTTAATTTTCTAGCGAAATCGATGCATTTTTAACGAGAAAATTGCAATTTTAACTGAAAAGGCCAAAATTTGTTAATCAAAATGTTTAATTTTCAAGGAAGAAAGACGAATTTTCATCAAAACATTAAAATTTTTAAACAAAAAGGGGGGGCCTTATAAATTTCCTCAAAAACACTACTTTATTTAAACTTTAATTCTAATGCTTGACTTAATTTAAACACTGGACATAAATTACCAGGGTTGATAACTAATTTTAAATTAAGTTGATTTGTTTCTAAAAAATTTAATTTAACTTGATGAAAGTTTAACTCATTTGTGGCAGAACTTGAATCAAATTGCTGAAAACTTGATTCAATTTCAACAGAACCTGAGTTTAAAGCAAGTATGGTGCTTTGATCAATTCAATTACTTAATTTGACTCAAATTGGATAAAGTTGGACTTAATTGTGGTAGAACTTGGTTAAAACTTTTTAAACTTTGACTTACTTTCATGAATTTGATATAAATCTTGTTAAAGTTTATTAATTCTGTTTGAAAGTGAAACTGAATTTAGTCAATGATAACAACTAATTTATTTTATTTGCATCGGATTAAACTCAATCTCAATTAAAGTCTAATAAAGTTTATATATCAAGTTTGACGAATTAGCTCATTCGAGCTCAAGAACTTGATTTAACTTTTCGCAGAATACATATTTACGTGAAACTGATTTCACTCAATTCCCCTTAATTTCACTCAAGTTTGACTCAATTGTATACTTAAGCTTGACGCAACTTTACTGAACTTCATTTAACTTCAGTCAAACTTAAAACCAAATCAAGTATTTCCAAACTTCATTTGACTTTCTAGAATTAACTATACGTCTTCCAAAATGAATAGATTTGAAAATTTTCTCAAAAATTCAACATGCAGTTAAATCAAGTCCGACGCTTGACTCAATTCAAGTGCTTCACTTTGTTCGCCGGATTTGGAAAATATTTTTGAGTAAAATTTACTTGTTTTAAAAGACTTTTATTCAGCATTAGTAAAGTTTGACTCATTAGTGGAAGAATTTGAATTAACTTGTTGAAAACTTGATTCAATTTGAATAGAACTTGAGTAAGACTTTGAATTTTTGAGTAAAATGTACCAAAGCTTGACTCAACTTCACAAACATAGATTAAACATAATAGTAAGACTTTAAAGAAAAGAAAATCGATAAGTTTTACATAGAAAGTTGATTTTAAGTAGAAAGCTTTAAAAGAATAATAATAATTCAACTTTGAGGAGACTCTAACTTTACCGAAATCGCAGTTTTACTGCAAAATTGAAATTTGATTCAACTGAAAGTATATCTGATGCTTTACTCAGTTTTATTACATGACTTGATTCAAATTAAACCAAGTTTGACTCAAATGTGGTAGAACTTGATTTCAACTTTTTTAACTTTGACTCACTTTATTGAAATTGATAGAAATCTTTGTTAAGATTAATTCAATTCTAGTTCAGCTTGACTCTATTTAAAAGTGAAGCTGAATAAAGTTGATAATAACAATTTTTTTATTTGAATCAAATTGAACTCAAATTTGTCTTGATTGTTCATAAGCTTGACTCAACTTTACTGAACTTGATTTAATTCCAGTAAAGCTTAAAAAAAAGTTTCTCCAACTTCATTTGACTTTCTAGAATAAACTATAAGTTTCCCCAAATGAGATATGGAAATTTGATCAAAAATTCAACTTTAATTAATATGAAATCAAGCCTGGGTTTGGCAAATAAATTTTAGTAAAGCTGCCTTGTTTAAAAAAAAATTTAATTCAATTTTAGTCAAGTTTGACTCAATTGTGGCAGAAGTTGAATCAAATTGTTGAAAACTTTATTCAATTAGAGCAGAACTTGAGTTTCAAATTAAAAGTTCGACTAAAGTATACCGCAGTTATTTTGTAAATTGAAAATTTTTTAATACTAAAAGTGTATTTATTTTTTGTACATTAGAAATACGCTAGAAGATTATTCAAACCGTGTAAAAATATTTTTCAAAAATATTGTAATTGGTTTATCTGATTATTGTTGAGAAAGGGCATAATTGTTTTTAAAATAACAATTTAAATTCAATCCGGTCTCTTTTTGTTGCAATCTGGGTTTGGCCTTGTACCTTCACTCAGTAAATGATCAATTTTTTCTTTTATTTCCTTTCCTGCCCATGGAGTCATGGACCATGTGAAATTTATTCCAGTCTAGAGCGCGAATTTCTTACTCCTTCCCAGTAGAAGAAGTTTCATGTTGTCAGACACTGAGAAAGGCATCCTCGACCTTTAACAGATTAAATTAGTTGTTTTTAATGTTGCGAAAAACTCTTTGAAGTATTTTTAATTTTGTTGTTTCCAATTTATTTTCAAAGTTTAGAAATATCTAAATATTGTTTCAGTTTTTTTGTGTTTAAACAATATTTTTGTATTGCAGAGATAATAATACAATAATCGAGGTCCTAATTTTAAATAAAACAACTAATTTTACAGATTGATAATATAATTGTTGAAAATTTGTTGTTTGTTTTTTGTCGTTGAAAATTTCATTTTGTAGAAAATTCAACAATTTTATTACAAAGTCATTTTTTGTTGTTGAAACTTAAAACAATTTGGTAGAAAATTTATTGTTACATATTTAAATTGATTTGTAAGTGTAAATATTTTATTTTTATTTGAAAATGTATCTTATTAGTTTAACAATTAACTACTTGGTTAAAAGTTAACCAATTTTTTTAAGAACATTTTTTTCTGGTTGAAGATTTAGTTGAAAATTCAACTACTTTTTAAATTTTAGTTTTTTTTTGTTTTGTTATAAATTAATTTCTTTTTATAGAAAATTAACCTCCTTGTTTGAAAACACATATTTTAGTTGAAAATTAATGAATTTTGCACACAAAGATTAAAAAATTTTAATTGAAAATTCCTTTTCTTTTTGTCGAAAATTAATTTGTTTAACTAAAGACTTAACTATTCAATTGTTGTGTTTTGCTTAAAAATGTATTTTTTTAGCTGGAAATTGAACTGTATCAGTCAAAGATTCATTATTTTACTGAAAAATTCAATTCTTCAGTTTAAAATTTTGATTTTTTGTTTGTAAGAAATTAATTTTTTTAATTAAAAATGATAAATAACTTTTTCGTTGTAAAATAATATTTATTTCGTAGAAAATTCATCTAAATCTTTCATAATCCGTCGTTTTGGCTTTCAATTTAACAATTTTGTTAAAAATTCGATTTTTATTAGATAAGAATTAAACTTTTATCTAAAAATTAAACTATTCAACTTTTAATTTAGGTTTATCTTTTATAAGTCGAAAACTGAACTATTTTGATAGGAAAGTCATCTATTTGGTTGAAAATTTAAATAATTATTAACAAATTTAACTATTTATTCAATAATTTACATTTTTGTTAAAAAAATCATATTTTCGGTTAGAAAGTCCTTTTTTTAAATGTATTTTATTAAATACCAGTAATAATTAATAATGACTTGAATGTGATTTTTGGAATTTAATTAATAAATTTAATTCATTTTTTGAATTCAGTGAAAATTCAACGACTTATTAAACAAATTGAGATTCACCTCCTTAGCAAAAAAAAAAACAATTTTGTTGAAAATAATTTTTTTTTCTTAAAATTTAACTATTCCGTCATGGTTGAGTATAAGTAGAAAATTCAAGTAGATAATTAACTTTTTGGTTGAAAAATCATATTTTTTGGGAGAACAAATTCATCTGATTTTTTAATAATTTGCCTGTTTGGCGCCAAAATTCCACGATTTTGTTGAAACATTTATCCTTTTTTGTAGAACATTACTCTTCTTGGTCGAAAATTCTACTTTTTGGTAGAAAATTTTGGTTGAAAATTGAACTATTTGTGAAAAAATTCATATTTTTCGAGTAAAAATTAACTATTTTGTTAAAATTCATTTTTTTAAGAAGATTTACCACCTTCACTGAAAAAATTTGGTTAAAAATTAGGTTTTTTTTTGTTAAAAATTAATTTTTTATCTTAAAATCAAATTCCTTCATTTTTGATTGAAGAATAATCTTTCTTATTTAAAAAGTCAACTACATATTTCGGTAGAAGGTTCAACTATTTGGTTACAAATCAAAATATTGGTTTGAAAAGTATTTTTTCCGTGAACTATTAATCTTCTTCGTGAAAATTTCATCCTTTGAGTTGAAAATTGAACTACTTTTTTAAAAATTATTTTGTTCTAAAATTCACCACCTTAGCTAAAATAAACAAAGAATATTGTTAAAAATTCGGGTTTTTCTTGAAAATTAATTTCTTTCGAAAAATGTATCTATTCCATTTTTGTTTGAAAATCGCTCCTTCATAAGTTAAGAACTCCCTATTTAAACTAAAAATTTAAAGATTAAATTTCTTGTTTTAAAAATTATTTTTATTATTTAAAAATTGAACTATTTGGTTGAAGATTCGTATTTTTTGTAAAATTTTACCATTCTATTTTTGATTAATTATAAGTCGAACATGCATGTACCTTGTTTGTTAAGAATTCGTCTTTTTTATTGAAAATTCCTTTTTGTTTCTCTCTTTTTTTAAACTGAAAATTTAACGCTTGCGTTTTTGATTGAATAATGATTTATTTTAGTGGAAAACTTTACTATTTTTGTAGAAAATTCAAATATTTGGCAAAAAATTAGAATATTAATTAAAAAATTTAACTTTTAAGACGATAATTAATTTTTTTATGGAAAAATTATATTTTTGGCAACAAAATTAATCTGATTTTCTGATTCTGATTGGTTGAAAATTGATCTTTTTGGTTGAATATTGAACTATTTGTTAAAAAATTAATCTTTTTTCAGTAAAAGTTGACTACTTTGTTAAAAATTTCTTTTTGTTTAAGTCTTTTTTTAAAATGAAAATTTAACGCTTCCATTTTTGATTCAATAATGATTTATTTTAGTGGAGAATTTAAGTATTTTTAAAAAATTTAAAAAATTTACTTACAAATTCAACTTTTTAGTGAATAATTAATTTTTTTATTGAAAAATTATATTTTTGGCAAAAAAATAAATCTAATTTCTTTATAATTTGTCTTTTTGGCTTTAAAATTCAACAATTTTGATAACAATTCGTCTCTTTTTGTTAAAAATTACGCTTCTTGGTGGAAAATTCATCTTCTTGGTTGAAAATTGAACTATTTGTTAAAAAATTAATCATTTTTGGGTAAAAAGTCACTACTTTATTCAAAATTAATTTTTTTTTAAATTCACTTCCTTGGATGAAAGAAAACAATGTTGTCGCAAAATTTTATATTTTATAAATTATATATTTTTTCCCAAAAATTTCATTGTTTATTTAAAAATAATCTTTCTTGGTTAAAAATTAAACTATTTTAGTAGAAAATTCAACTGTTTGGTTAAAAATTGAAATATTTTTTTTGAAAATTGAACTATTTGATAGATACTTAACTTTTTTGTTAAATAATTATATTTTCGGGTGAAAAATTTATCTGATTTTTTATAATTTGTCTTTTTGGCTTCAAAATTCAACTTTTTTTTAAATTCGTCTATTTTTGTAGAACATTACTCTTCTTGGTGGAAAATTCATCTTTTTGGTTGAAGATTGAATTATTTATTAAAAAATTAATATTTTTTGAGTCAAAGTTGACTACTTTGTTGAAAATTATTTTCTTTAGATTTACCTCCTTAGACGAAAGAAAACAATGTTATCGAAAATGTTTTTTAAAATTATATTATTTTTTTCAAAAATTTTATTTTTTATTTAAAAATAATATTTGTGGGTTAAGAATTAATATATTTTTTTGAAAATTGAACTATTTGATAGCTAATTTATGTTTATGTTGAAAAATCAATCATAAGTCGTTTTTTTTTTAGAATATTAATCTTTATGGTAGAAAACTCATCCTTTGAGTTAAAAATTTTACTATTTGTATAAAAGTTCAACTATTTCGCTAAAAAAACAATTTTGCTTTTTCTTGAAAAATAATTTCTTTTTCAAAAATTAGCTATTCCATTTGTTGTTGAAAATCGATAAGTTGAAAAATGACTTTTTTTAACTAAAAATTAAATTACTTTATTTCTTGCTAAAAAAATTATCTTTATTATTTGAAAATTTAACTATTTCTTTGAAATTTCATCTTTCCTCATTAGGAATGAATGTAGTTGGAAATTCTTTTCTGGATTAAAGGTGAACTTTTTTCTAAAGTCTTTAGATTTTTAGCTTGACCGAGCTGAGCCGAGCAAAGGGGCGGGGAGTGGCGGCGTCGGCAGATTCGGAATACGAAACCGCGCATTTTCCGGTGGTCGCTCACGAAAAGAGATCGGTATCCGCTCGATCCTCGTTTAACGATCGGTCGTGCGTCGAGTTGCCAGTCGAGCGGCGATAATCGGGAATTATTATTCTGATTTGCGAAATGTTTATGGTGCTCGGGCGAGTGTCAGTCTCGGGTTCGGTCCGCTCGGGCCTCCCGACTATTCTAGGAACGGAGGTTGTTGTTTGCAGGGCTGAAGGAAGCACTGCGCTGCGTTGCGCTGCATGCAGCGTGAACTGCAGCGGGATTTGAACCCGAGACCTTGGACTAACCATTGCCCTCGATCGCTAGCTATATGCCCACTTCGCCAAGCCGCCACCGCCGACCGCCCGTCCGCCGTACGGCAGAATTATTGACCCTCAGTCCTCCACAGTCCACACGAGTACGAGGCCTCAAGCCCGAGACTCGCCGAACCTCACCGACTCTCCTTTCGCGTTTACCCCCTCCCTCTCGCCGACTCCACCTCCCACGCGACCGCCAACTCTCACCTACAAACACGAGTCTTACTGCTCGATCCCATTCCATCTAATTCGTTTTTCTTTCCAGGAAAAAATTGATATTCTCCGGGAAGATAAGAGGCATTTAAGGGTTGCGCTTATGTATATTAAAGGATTTAAATTCCGGTCCCTATTTCTCCTATTGTTCTATATAGCTCTGGTCCCAAAAGTTCCATATTTTCGAGGGGGAAAGTGGTCATAAATAGGTGGTCCAGCAGAGGTGGATTACCTTGAATTATATACTATATAATTATGGTAGATTACTCCGCCTAAACTAGACCCATGCGAAGTTTCAACCGAAACCGATTTTTTTTAAATTTATTTTTAACAAAATATACGAACTTTTGAACAACTAGCTGAATTTTCAACCAAGAAGATTAATTTTCCAACGAAAAAGAAGAATTTTCAACAAAATACTTAAATTTTCAAGTAATAATAATTAGTTGAATTTTCAACTGCGGAAGATAAATTTCTCAGATGATTGAATTTTTCAATAAAAAAGCCAATCTTCAAACAAAAAATAACTGTTTTCAGCAAAATACCAGAACTTTCTAGCCAGTTGTTGAATTATAAACAAAATCAAATGAATTTTCAACCTAGAAAATTATTTTTCTACCAGAAAAGAGAAATTTTTAACAAAAATAGTTAAATTTTAGTTAAATAGGATAGTTAAATAGAATAGATAAATTTTTAGTTAAAATCTCTATTCTCAATAGCAAAAAAACAACTTTTTAACAAAATACATCAATTTTCAACTAAAAATAATTAGGTGAATTTTCAATTAAGAAAGATAAATTTCTTAGTGATATAATTGAAATTCCATTAAAGAAGATCAATTTTCCACGATAAATGGGATGGTTAAATCTTCAGATAAAAAATGAATTTTTAGCTAAAAAAAGGAACTTTAAAAAAATTATTTTTTCCACCAAAAAATACACATTTTCCAAAAAATAAACTAATTTTCAACAAAAAAAGTTTAACCAAAGAGAAGAATTTTCTACTAAAGTGATGCATTTAGAACAAAATAAATACATTTTCAACTCAAAATAATTAGTTGAATCTTAAACTGAGAAAGATAAATTTCTTATTCAGATAATTAAATTTTTCAATGATAAAGATAAATTTTCCACGAGAAATGGAATAGTTGAATCTTCAGGTAAAAAATTAATTTTTAGTACAAAAAGAAAGAGAATCTTGAAACAAAGTAATCACTTTTTTTGAGCAAAATACCGGAACTGTCTACCAAGCAGTTGAATTTTCAAACAAATAATTAAATTTTAACTCAAAGGATGAATTTTCTACCAAAAAAGATAAATTTTAAACAAAATACTCGAATTTTCAACAAAAAAGTGAATTTTCAACTACAATTTTTCGATTGAATAGTTCAGTTTTCACCCAAAGAAAAGAATTTTCAACTAAATAGATATATTTTCAACAAAAATGAATTTTTAATTAAATAGTTAAATATTCAACCAAGAGAATTAATTTTTTAATAAAAAAAGTGGAATTTTCAACAAAATACACTAATTTTCAACCAAATAATTGAATTTTTAATCAAAAAAGATAAATTCTTAACCGATAACAGAGAATTTAAATTTACAGTTCAAAATATTAATTTTTATCCAAGAATAAAATTAATCATCAATAAAATAGTTAAATTTTCAACCAAGGAGATAAATTTGCTAATAAAATGAATCTTCGAATACAAAAAATTACCCTTTTTAACCAAATACAGGAACTTTGGTCCTACAAAAGTCTCATTAAAATTTGTAAATACATATTTCAACAAAAAAATAAATAAAGCGGAACTTTTCTGGAATTTTATATTTTGTCTTAAAATTTAGAATACCTGACTCCTAACTGCTAACTTTTTTAATTTTGGTTCCTTTAACTTCTAGCTTCTAACTTCTCTAACTCCTAACTTTTTTACTACTAACTCCTAACTCATTAATCCTATTTTTTAACTCCTCTAATTCCTCGAACTTCTTCAACTCCTAACTCCTCTAACTATTAACTAATTTAACTTCTAATACCTCTAACTGCTTACATCTAACTCCTCTAATTCATCTAACTTCCTTAACTCCTAACTCTTCCAAGTTCCTTACCTTTAACTTATAAAACCTCAAACTCCTAACTTCTAAATCCTTTAACTACTAACTCCTCTAACACCTAATTTCTTTCACTAATAGCTCATGACTCTTTATTCATAACTCCTAACTACTCTAACCTTTAACTCCTCTAGTTACTCTGGCTCTTCTAAGTCCGAAATCTTTTAGCTACTAACTCAAAATTTCTTACTTATAACTCCTCTGATTCATCTAACTCCTTCAAATCCTAACTCTTCTAACTTCTGACACTTTGAACTTCTAACAACTCTTACTCCTAACTTCGAAGTCCTTCAACTAGTAAATCCTCTAACACCTGATTCCTACAACTACTATCTCATAATTCCTTACTCCTAAATCGTTACTTCTTTAACTCTTGACTTCTTTAATTCGTCTAACTTCTTTAACTTCTAACTCTTCTAACTTCATTGCCTTTAAATTCTAACACCTCTAACTCCTAACTTATAACTCCTTTAACTACTAACTCCTTTAACACCTAACTTCTTTCACTACTAGCTCATAACTCTTTATTCCTAACTTCTAACTCCTAAACACTTGCTCAAAATTCCTTACTTCTAACGCCTCTAATTCATCTAACTTCTTTAACTTCTCACTCTTCTAACTCGTCATACCTTTAATTTCTAAGACCTGTAACTCCGAACTTGGAACTCCTTCAACTCGTTAATCCTCTAACACCTAATTCCTTTGACTACTAGTTTATAACTCTTTATCCCTAAATCCTAAATTCGCTAACTTCTCTAATTCTTCTGACTCGTCTAACTCTTAATTCTTCCTTATTATGTAGCTTTAAGTTTCCTTTAACTCCTAGCACCTAACTCGTTACTACTCTAACACACAAATCCTCTATTTTCTTTAACTCTTAACTGCTCTATCTCCTAATTTCTAACTATTTTAAATACTAACTGATAACTTCTCACTCCTAACTCCTGTAATTTCTCTAACTTCTTTAACGCCTGACTCTTCTAACTTTTAACTGCTCTAATTCCTGACTTCTAAATCTTCTAACTCCTTTAAATAATAACTCCTTAATCCTCTAACTTCTCATTTTCAACTCTTTTAACTACTAACTCCAAACTCATTATTCTTTTTTTCACTTCTCTAATTACTCAAATTCCTAACTCTTCCTAATCGTCTAACTTTTAACTTTCAACTCTTCTAATTTCTTACTCTTCTAACTGCTAAACCCTAACTCATAATTTATAACTCATATTTTCTTACTCTTTACTCCTACCTCCTCTAACTCCTAACTCACAATGCGAGGAGAAGTAGGCAAAGTAAAGGTAAATGGTGAAAAAGAGAGAAGGGACGTAAGAGAAAAATGAGGGACGGGAAATTAGGAGATGTGGTAGGAAATAAGGGAAGGGTAATTACAGGAAGTAAGAGATAGCGCTTCTAGGGGAAGTAAGGGGAAATTATGAGATAGAGAAAGTGAGACGAAATGTCAGGCAGGTGAGGAGAGGGGGAAGTAAACAAAAAGGAAGTTGTGTAAGGGGGTGAATGAAAGGAGAAGTCAAGGTTGGATTGTGGGGGAGGGAAATAGGGGAATTTAGGGAGATTAGTGAAGAGAAAGTCTAGGAGGAGTTTTGAACGACTTGTTTACGTCCTAAAAGACTACGAGACCCTTTTTTGTAGATACAAGGCGCCTAATTTTACTTTTTTTTTCTCGGACCTTCACTAATTGACTTATCAGTGAAAATCCTCAGTACTGATTGAATTATTTAAATTGTTGCTGATTGAAATTGATAGAGAAAATATTTTGCTTTACTTTCGGAAAGCGGAGAGTCAGATTAGGGGGAGGAAAATTGGCCAAGATGCCAAAAAGATGGGAGTGGAATGCTGCTTGCTGGGAAAATAGTTGGGTGTAGTCTTAGTAATTTGAAAGTATCGTCGACTCACGGCGAAAATGCACGTGTCACGAAAAATGATTGTATCACTGGTGCAGTGAAGTCGTTAATAAATCGACCATTCGAAACTCGTCGCTCGTTATTTGAGCACTCGAGGGCCCATTTTACCTCGGCTTTCATTTCGGGTTCAGGCGACACTGGCACAGAATGACGAAGCATCCAGCGAGGTGATTCGTCTGCCTGCATTCATGTTTTCAACCCACTCTTAGATTCTTTTCAAAATACGTGGCCAAATTTTCCATGAAAAATTAATCAAGATTGAACATTGTTTTAAATTTTTCTTCCGTTTTAACAATTATTAAAAAAAAAAATCTTTGCCAAAAGGAGATTTCAAACTTATTTCCCTGTTCCCCTCTTTTGTTGAGAATTCGTCTTTTTGAATAGGAAATTTGTTCTTTTGATTGAAAATGAATTGTTTTGTGGACAAATTATTTTTTTGGTCAAAAATTTAAATGTTTTATTGAAAATTCTTCTTAATCGATAGATTATTAATGTTTTTTTTCAATTTTCAAATCTTTTGATTAAAAATACTATTACTTAATTGAAAATTGAAAACTTCAACCATTTTCTCACAAGTCCATCCTTCTTGGTCAAATATTCAACTTTTTTCTAGAAAATTTTTCTTTTTGGATAGAAAATTAATCTTTTTTCAAAATTCTTTTTAATCGATAGAAAATTAATGTTTTTTTTTTCAATTTTCGAATCTTTTGATTAAAAATTATAGTACTTAATTGAAAATTGAAAAATTCAACCATTGTCTCATAAGTTCATCCTTCTTGGTCAAAAATTCAACTTTTTTCTAGAAAATTTTTCTTTTTGTATAGAAAATTAATCTTTTTTTCAAAATTCTTTTTAATCGATAGAAAATTAATGTTTTTTTTTCAATTTTCGAATCTTTTGATTAAAAATTATAGTACTTAATTCAAAATTGAAAAATTCAACCATTGTCTCATAAGTTCATCCTTCTTGGTCAAAAATTCAACTTTTTTCTAGAAAATTCTTCTTTTTGGATAGAAAATTAATCTTTTTTTCAAAATTCTTTTTGACAGAAAATTAATGTTTTTTTTTTTCAAAATTCTACTACGAAATTGAAAATTGATAAATTTACCTATTTTCTTAAAAGAGTGTTCCTCTTGGAGAAAAATGTAACTGTTCTAGTGAAAATTCTTCTCTTCTGCTAGAAAATTCATATTTCTTTCAAAATTCGCCTCTTTTGATAAAAAATGTGACTTTTTAATTGAAAATTTGATTTTTCGCAAATTTAAAAAATTCAAATATTCTCTTAAAAACTAATTTTTGTTAGTAAAAAATTTAACTGTTGAATTGGAAATTCTTCTTTTTTTATAAGAGAATTCATCGTTTTTTTCAAATTCGTCTCTTTAACATAGTTCTATAATTAATAATTTCCTTTTTTTTTACAATTATTTTTTTCAAAACTGACCATTCGTGGCCGAAAATGTAACCGTTTTATGGAAACAAATTTTCTTTGGATAGAAAATTATTGTTCTTTTTTCAATATTCGAGTCTTGTTTAAAAATTCTACTATTTAATTGAAAATGGAAAAATTCAACCATTTATTTAAAAACTCATCCTTCGTGGTCAAAAATTAAACTTTTTTCTTGGAAAATGATCTTTTTGGATAGAAAATTAATTTTTTTTGAATTCTTCTTTTTGACAGAAAGTTAATGTTGTTTTTCAAAATTCTACTCTTTTGAATAAAAATTATACTACGAAATTGAAAATTGAAAAATGTAACTATTTTCTTAAAAACGTGTCCCTCTTGGTGAAAAATGTAACTGTTTTAGTGAAAATTCTTCTTTTCTGATAAAAAATTCATCTTTCTTTCAAAATTCGTCTCTTTTGATAAAAAATTGGACTATTTAATTGAAAATTTCATTGTTTTTTCTTCAAAATCCAAAAATTCTCTTAAAACTCATTTTTGTTGCTCAAATATTTAACTGTTTTATTTGAAATTCTTCTTTTTTAATAGAGAATTCATTTTTTTCAAATTCGTCTCTTTTGATTTAAGATTAATGTTTTTTTCCAATATTCGAGTCTTGATTAAAAAAATTCTACTATTTAATTGGAAATTGAAAAATCAACAATTTTTTTAAAAACTCATCCTTCTTGGTAAAAAATGTAACTTTTTTCTTGAAAATTCTTCTTTTTGGAAAGAAAATTCATCTTTTTTTTCAAAATTTGTCTCCTAATAAAAAATTCGACTATATAATTAAAAGTATCCTTTTTTTGTTGCAAAATAAAATATTCAACTATTCTCTTAAAAACTCATCCTTGTACGTCAAAAATTTAACTGTTTTATTAAAAATTCTTCTTTTAGGATAGAAAGTTTTTTTCGAAATTCTTCTTTTAGGACAGAGAATTAATTATTTTTTGAAAATTCGACTCTTTGGATTACAAATTCAACTATTTCTTAAAAACTCACTCTTCATGGTCGAAAATTCAACCGTTTTATGGAAAATTCTTTTCTTTGGATAGAAAAAGAATGGTTTTTTTCACTATTTGAGGCTTGAATAAAGAATCCACTATTTAATTAAAAATGGAAAAACTCAACAATTTTCTTATAAACTTCTTGTTTCTTGGTCAAAAATTAAACCCTTTTCTTGAAAAATCATCTTTTTGATAGAAAATTAATCTTTTTTTTTAATTCTTCTCTTTGACAGAAAATTAATGGTTTTTTTTCAAAATTCTACTCTTTTGAATAAAAATTCTACTACGAAATTGAAAATTAAAAAATGCAACTATTTTCCTAAAAACGTGTCCCTCTTGGTGAAAAATTTTTTCTTTTTTTTTTTTTGAAATTCTTCTTTTTTTTATAGAAAATTGAACATTTTTCAACATTCGTCTCTTTCAATAAAAAATTTAAGTATTTAACTAAAAATTTCATGTTTGTTTTTCAAAATTAAAAAATTCAAATATTTTCTTAAAAACTTATTTTTGTTGGTAAAAAATTTTACTGTTTTATTGGAAATTATTCTTTTTTTATAGAGAATTCATCTTTTTTCCAAGTTTTTTAAATTCAATATTTGAGTCTTTATTCAAAATTCTACTATTTAATCGAAAATTGAAAAATTCAATAATTTTTTTGAAAACTCACCCTTCTAACTGTTTTAGTGAAAATTCTTCTTTTTTGATAGAAAATTCAACTTTTTTCCAAAATTCGTCTGTTTTAAAAAAATTCGTCTATTTAATTGAAAAATTCATTGCTTCAAAAATTTAACTGTTTTATTGGAAATTCTTCTTTTTGGATATAAAATTCACCTTTTTGTAGAAAAATAATATTTTTTGATTGAAAGTTAATTATTTTCAATTGAAAAGTTTACCGATATATTTTTGGTTTAAAATACTTCCTTTTTGGTTGAAAATATACTATTTCATCTGTCATATTTACTCATCGAAAATTCAACTGTTTTGTTAAAAGTTAACTTTTTTGAATAGAAAATCTATCTTTTTTATAGCAGTCATCTTTTTTTAATAAAGGGTAATTATTTTTAATTGAAAAGTTTTTTCTTATATTTTCAATTCAGAATTCTTCCTGTTGCGTTTAAAAATTCTGCTATTTGGTTAAAAATTTTATTGTTTCGTTGAAAACTGAAAATTCCAACTATTCTTGTAAAAACTCATCCTTAATAGTAAAAAAAACTGCTTTATGAAAATTCGTCTTTAGGATTGAAAATTTATCTTTTGGTTGAAAAGTCATCTTTTTAGGTTGAAAATGTAACTATTTGGTTAAAAAATCAACTTTTTTCTTGAAAATTCTTCCCGGTTGCTTAAAAGTTCAACTATTTGGTTGTAAATGCAACTGTTTGGTGTAAAAATATTTTTTGTTCTTGAAAATTAAACTATTTTGTTGAAAATTTTTATTTTTTGGTTGAGAATTAACTTTTATTTTTTAAAGATTCCATCTTTTCGACTTTCATTTCGGGTTCAGGCGACACTGGCACAGAATGACGAAGCACCCAACGAAGTGATTCGTCTGACTTGCATTCATGTCTCCATCCCACTCTCAGATTCTTCTGAAAACACGTGGCCAAATTTTCCATAAGAAATTAATTAAAATTAACTATTATTTCTAACTTTCCAATCTGCAAGCAATTAAAAAAATATATTAATCACCAATTTCAGACCCCAAAGTAGACCTCAAAATAAGAAAATCCAATTATTTTTGGTTGTTAGTTAACTATTTTTGGGTAAACAGCCTAATATTATATTACTTAAAGTTTTTTCGACGATTTTTTGACCATCTACCGAAAAAATTAGTTCTCTCATCTCGCCTCGCTTCGATCTTGTCTCGTCTTGTTTAAATCTTACGCCGTCTCGTTTCAATCTTGCCTCGGCTCGATCTGGCCTGGTCTCGACATTGTCGCGTCTCGCGTATCGCCTTGAGCCCTATCTGGAGCTTCTCTCTTCTCAATATCGTCACGTCTTGAGTCTTGTCTCGTCACATCTCGTACCGTGTTTTCAGTCTTCCTCATTTTGGGATTCGTCTCGCCTCGTCTTGCGTCCCGTCTTTTCAGACCCCAAAGTAGACCTCACAAGGCAGACTACTAGAGTTCAATAAGAAAATCAAACTATTTTTCGTAAAAAATTAATTTTTTTGGGTAAAAAACCTAATATTATGTTCTTGACGATTTTTTTTGAAAATTTATTAGACTCCATTGTCGTTTCGATCTTGCCTCCTCTCGATCTTCCAACATCTCGATCTTGGCTCGACTGGATCTTGCTTTATCTTGATCTTGTCACGTCTTGAGTTTTGTCCCATCTTGGGCCTTTTCCCGTCACATCTTTTACCTTCTCTTGAGTCTTGCCTTGTTTTGAGATTCGTCTTGCCTCTTCTTGAGCCTCATCTTTTTAGACAACAAAGAAGACCTCATAAACTGAACTAATAAAGCTCAATGAGAAAAGTCAACAATTTTTGGTTGTAAGTTATTTCTTTTTGGTTAAAAAACCTATTATTATATTAATCGTCGCTTTTTTCGACGATTTCTTGACCATCTATAGAAAACAATCAATTACATCAATTGTCTCGATTTTGATTCCTCTCGTTTTCATCTTTGATTTTTTTACGTTTTCTTATATTTTCTTATGATATTATGCTTTTTTGTCTCTTCATAGAAAACATAAGTCAAAGTAGAACTCATATAATTTTGTTTCCCATCTCGTCTCGATCTTGCCTCGTCTCGCATCTACTTTGCCTCGTCTTGTTTGCATCTTGCCTCATCTCGATCTTGTTGAGTAGATCCATAATCTATTTTGGATAAAAAGTCATCTTATTTGGTCAAAAATTCAACTGTTTTGTTGAAAACTCGTTTTTTTAAATAGAAATTCGTCTGTTGGATTCAAAATTCACCTTTTGTTAGAAAAATAATATTTTGTAACTGTAATTAAACTAATTTTTATTTAAAAATCTGTTATCCTTTTGGTTCAGTAATCGTATTTTTTAGTTAAAAGTTCTACTATTTGGTTGAAAATTTCATTATTCTATCTAAAATAAAAAAAATTAACTATTTTATTAAAAGTCATCCTTTTTAGATGTAAATTCAACTGTTTGACTGAAAATTCGTCTTTTTGAATAGTCAAAAATTATAAAAATCGACTTTTTTTTGTAAAGAAATCTTTTTGGTTATAAAATTCGCCTGTTTTGTTGAAAATTCGTCTTATTTGCTCAGGAAACTCGTCCATTCGGATTGAAAATTCTTCTTTTGAAAGTCTATTATTATATTTTTGGTTCAGGATTCCTCGCTTTTGGTTCAAAAATATACTATTTGGTTGTAAATTTCATTATTATTTGAATGAGGAATCTTCTTTTACATTTTCGGCTCAAAAGTGATCACTTTTGGTTCAAAATTCTGCTATTTAGTTGAAAGCTTTATTATTTTGTTAAATATTCGTCTTATTGTTTAGAAAACTAGTCGTCTTGGATTTAAAATTCATCTTTTGGTAGAAAAGTAAGCATTTTTGGTTTAAAAAAATTTATTTGTGTTTGAAAATTCTACCATTATATTTTGGATTTAGAATTGATCTATTTTGGTGGCAAATTCCACTATTTGTTTTAAAATTTAATTATTTTATTTAAAATTCGTCTTTTTGGATAGAAAAATCGTCTTTTTGGATTAAAAATTCGTCTTTCATTTGAAAATTCTACTATTTCTTTGAAAATGCAATATATTTCAACTTAAATTTTATATTATTTAAAATAATTTATTTCTCTATTTTCGTGAAAAATCTTCCTATTTCCCTTGTTTTGAGACCACTTTGGGCCCTGACCTTTACAAAAGTATTAAAAAACTATCATTCCAAAGAAGTAATAAAAGTCGAGACATACATAAAAATTGAATTCGTCTCCGTCGTTCCGGACGATTATCAACAGTATCCTTTAAAGTTTAAATCATGCAGAAAAGTGCAGCCGTAAAATTGGGACTTTTTTGAGCGGTCCTTTTTCCCACAGATACGGTCCAGTTCCGATGAAAGTAAAGGAATCGTTTTAGGTTACGATATGGGTCGCAGGATGAACAATGGGGCAAAAAATAGTGGCCCTGGGAAGTCCTTGGCGGGGGGCGGCGATCTCTTATGAGGCCCAGGCAGTCCGATAGATATAGATATAGTTATAGTCGCGATCCGATCCAATCCGAATCAAGCCGAAATGAGCCTAGTCGAGCTGAATCGCTGGGCCCGCGGGCCTGATTCTCCCCACTTCTCGCGCCACTCGGTACCGTCCCCCACTCTTCGCGTCACTGAGTCCCGTTCCCCCACTTCTCTCGCCACCGGGTCCCATTCCCCCACTCCTAGGACCGCAGCGCATATGTGGTAGGTGTATTATAAACTGCGGAGCAAAGCGAGAAAAACATAACTCTGTAGTTAACCCGCGGATGCACTCGTAAAACCTCGTCCTCGGTTCTCAGGGACCGAGTGTGTATAAATTGGTCTATTAATTTTTCTTGTTTTGTTGGGCCGCTGATGCGAATTTTATAATCTCTTTGGCATTTGGGTTTTAGAAATTAATGAGTCGAGTGGCTCGTTTTGAAAGTATTTCTGAGAAATCTGTCGTCTTTGTAATTAATTGTTTTTAAATTAAAAATGAAAATGTCCTTTAGGTTTTTTTCACTGCCCAAAAAATGATCTCTCAATTTGGTTTTGAGTAAAAGTGAAGAAATAATGTAACTTAAAATACAAGTTTCTGTTCAGAATACTTTATGGAATGAGAATCAGCTATAATTTTTAATAATATAAAATTATGGGAGTTTTAAATTAAATTTTTTCCCATACCTATGCAAAATTTTATTCGAGCCCTCCCTCTACCCTTCCTACAATCCCTTCAATAAAATCTTACTAGAATTTTATAAATTTAGGGAAAAAAAACATTAATTTAAATTCTGTTAGTTCAGTAAAAGCTTAAAATCAATAAAAATGTTCTTTAATGTTAACTTATATTATTATTCTTCACTCTATAAATAATCAAGTTTCCCAATAATTTATATAAGACTTTAGTCTATTTTTGAAAAAAGACATTTTCAGTTGAAAATTTATCTTTTTTGATTAAAAATTTTATTATTTGGTGAATAACTGAACAGTTTTGTTTATAAGGTATCCTTTTTGATTGAAAATATAACTATTTTGTTAAACTTTCGCCTTTTTGTATTCAAAAATACAATTTTTTTAATGAAAATTTATATTTTGGGGTTGTAAATTTCAACCCTTGCTAAAAAATTCTTATTTTGGTATTTTCATTTACATTTTTCTCAAGAATTTATGCTTTTAAGTTGATAATTCAAATACTTGGTTCAAAGTATTCAACTATTTTCTTAAAAATGCAATGATAATTGGTTAAAGATTTATGATTTTATTTAAAAATTTAACTATTTTATGGAAATTTCCTTAATTTTTAAACAGCAATTAATTGGTTTTTAACTATAAACTCAAACATTTTATTTTTTGTTGAAAATTTGACTTTTTGAGTTTAGAATTTAACTATTTGCTTTAAAGTTCATGTATTTTGTTCGAAATTCTTATTTTTTGGTCTTTTTTGATCTTTCTTCATAAAAATCGTAACTATTTCAAGTTTATTTGAAAATTTAGTTTTTTAGTTGAAAATGTAACTATTTAAATAAAAACTGACGTATTTAGTTAACAAGTCGCCTTTTTTGCAAAAAATAATCTTTATGGTTGAAAATTCATCTTTTATAATGAAAAATTAATTTCGACAATTTGAACTATCCATATTTTGTTAAAAATAAGTTTCTCGGTTAAAAAAAATTTTTAAAGAAAAATTTAAATATGCTATTTTTGCTTAAAAATTTATCTTTTTTGTTTGAAAATTTAAGAATTCCATTTGTAGTTGATAATAATTGATATTTTTGTTGTTGAAATTTTATTTATTTGAATGAAAATTCATGAATTTAGTAAACAATTTGTCTTTTTTATATAAAAATAATCTTCTTTGTTCAAAAATGTTTATTTGTTGAAAATGCGTTTTATTTTCGGTTGAAAATTATTGTTTTTTTACGGCTGAAAATTTATCTTTTTTAGATAAAACTTTATGTAACATTTAAAAATGTGTGTACTTTGAAAATTCATCTTTTTGATTATTAACTTAACTATTATTATATTATTAAAAGCCGTTTTTCGGATAATCCATTAGGACAGTTTTTTCAAAATTAATTCTGTTGAAAAAATTTAATTATGCCATTTTTGTTTGAAATTTTAATTTTTTTAGTTGAAACTTTACATAAATATTTATATTGGACTATTTTCTTGAATTGAAAATTTATATTTTTATTGAAAATTCATGTTTCTAGGTAGAAAATTGGATTATTATGTATAAACCTCGCCATTAATCTTAAAAGTATTTTTAAAAGAAGATATTGAAAAAATTTTCTTAAGATTTCAGGGAAAATTTTCAATGATTTTTTTGTTTCACAAATTATTTTTTACGGAATACTTAAAAAGAAATGAAGAAAAAAACATGTTGGAAGTATAAACAAAAATTGAACAATTATTACTTTAGAAAAAATTCAATCAGGTTAAAAGATATTTAGAAGTGTTCAAGAGATTAAAAAATAATTAAAAAATTGGAATGATTAATTTTGGAGATCTTTAAATAAGATTTCAATTTTTTTAAACGATTAAACCACAACTTTCTAGCATTTATCTGAGAAAAGATAGTTACAAACAACATTAAATTGTTTAAATAATTTTTAGATACATTTTATCAATTATTTGTCACTAAGTAAAAAGGACAGAAAGGTAAAATTTTCTGAAAAACTGCAACTATCAGAAATTGCTATAGATGAAGATAGTCATAAAAAATAATAAGTTGCTTAAACAATTATTTTTGCTACATTAAATTAATTATTATCTCACGCCTTATGAAAAATCGACAAAAAGTTGAAAAGTTCAGAAAAAATCGCAACATTCTACCAATTAGGCAAAGCGAATATTATTAACAATGAAAATAAACTGTTTAAGCAATTATTTTTGTTAACTTAAATCCATTATTACTTTTCTCCAATTGAAAATTGAAGAGAAAACCAGAAATTTCCGAAAAACAGCATCTTTCTAGCATTATTCAAATATAATATTATTAATAATAAGAATAAATTGTTTCAACAATTAATTTTGTTGACTCTAATTAATTATTTAACTTATCTTAATTAATCTGTTTTTTCTGTGTAAAGACAAGTGAGGGGTAGCAATGGTGGGGGTATACTTGGGCAGGTACTTTACCCTGTTTTATTGTTTGTATAGAGCAAAATGTTTAAAAAAATTATTGTTTTTTCTCAAAACAAAAAAAAAACCATCCTACTGTGAAGTGACGAACATATTCTAGCTGAATATGTTATTTAAAAGAAAAAAAAAATAGGTCAATAAACAGAATGACATTGTTTGTAATGATTTGAAGTGGGGATGAGACAATGCTTCTTGAAGATATAAAAATCTTTGTTACACAGATTTGACGCAGGTGTGCTAGATAAAAGATAAAAGATATTAAGAATACACATTGCTCAAGATGATGTACGAGTGGTTGTTGCAAATATTTCAAAATAACAAACACACGCAGACAGAGGCAAAAGTGGACTTGTTCAGGACTTTCAACACCTTTTCGTACTTGAGTCGCGAGTCGCGAGCCACACGCGTGCTATCGGTTTTTCAATGCAATTACGCATCCTCGGCAGAGGAATAAAGAGAATATCTTATCTCGTGCAAGCGCTCCCCATTAAAATACACATTGACGCGTGTACTTATTAAACGCAATACCAACGCAACGGACCTATCACCAAGTCTAATCTATATGCGGACAGAAATAATTAATCGCTCTTACAAGATAGTACAACTGCAACGAGTTTGTGTTTTAACGATCCTCAGGCAAATGCAAAACTTTTTGCAGATAAAGACTGTTCTGCTTTTCCTCAAGAATCTATTCTCAGCATTCTCAACTTTCAACTATATTATCTATTAAATACTACTTTCAGCTCGTCCATTTATTTCCCTCACGCTTCTCTGGACGATTTTATGACTCTACATAGAGAAAAAATATTCAAAGTAGGACAAATAATAACTGAAACAATAGAAAAAATGTGTCTGATCTCGTATCGACTATGTCTCGATGTCGTCTTGTCTCGATCTTGCCTCGTCTTGAATTTGCCTCGTATCGACTTCGCCTCGGAACGATGTTGCCTCGTCTCGACTTTGCACCGTCTTGTTTAAATCTTGCCTTGTCTTGTTTCGATTTTGCAACGTCTTGTTTATACACTGCCTCGCCTCGAACTTGTCACGCCTTGAGTCTTGTCTTCAGTCCCGTCTCGACTTCCTCTCGTACAGATCTCTTTTGTTTTGGGCCTTGTCTCATTTTATCTCGTACCTCTTGCCGTCGTGCCTCGTCTTAGGATTCGACACGCCTCGTCTTGAGTCTCCTCCTGTCTTCATTCGGGTCTCAATCTCGTCTCTATTTCGTCTTGTCTTGAGTCTACAGTATCAATACTTCTTGAGTCTTATCTCATTATCGTATTCGACTCGCCACATCTTGACTCTCGTTTTGTCTTGAGACCTGTCTCGATCTCGTCTCGAGTCTCGCCTGATCATGAGTCTCGTCTCGGCCAAAAACAGTTGCATTTTGAACCAAATAGTTGAATTTGCAAGCGCAGAAATGAAGGTTTCTAGAAGACAGTTGAGTTTTTCAAAACTAGATGGACATATTTTTTATTTCAAAACACAGATATTTAATAAAAAAGTAAAATTTTCTACTAAAAATATGACTTTCTACAAAAATAGTTGAATTTTCAACTAATATGAATTCTAAAAAAACAATTTAATAGCTGAAACACTTTGCTAATTTTATTTATTTATTTTTATTCGGGGTTCATTTCGTTGGTGGGAAATTTAACTACTTCGTTGAAAACTAATATTTTTATTTTGGAATTAAAATTAATTTTCTTAACTCCTTTTTCTTTAAAAATACAATTGAATAGTTGAAAATTATATTTTTTGTTAAAAAATCAAGTTTTTTACAGAAAACTCATCTTTTGGGTTGAAATTTCAACAATTTGGATGAACTTTTTTTCCTTTATTGATTAAAAAATCTTTGTTGATAATTCTTCTTCTTAGTTGAAAATTAATTTTGTTTTGGCTGAAAATCCAACTGTTATGTAGAAAATTCACCTTTGGTTGAAAATTGTTCTTTTCAGGTTCAAAGTTAAAGCAATAAGTGAAAAATCATGTCTTTGATCAAAAATTGGACTATTCTGTTAAATATCTTTTTATATTAAATTTGTTTAGTGAAAATTGAACTTTTTATTTTTTATTAAATTTGTATCTTCTTTGGTAAATAGACAACTACGTTGTTGAATATTTAATTACATTGTAGAAAATACAATTATCACATTAAAAAGCCATCTTTTTCGCTTGAAAATTCAATTGTTTTCTTAAAAAATTATCTGTTGAAAATTCATCTTTTGTGGTTGAAAATTTAATTGTCTTTAAAAAATTAAATTATTTGCGTTGTAGTATAATCTTTTTTGTTTGAAAATGCGATCTTTTGGTTGCAAAATTAAATATTTATAGTAGAAATATAATATTTTTTGGTTCAAATCAATAAATTCAAAAATTAAAAACTTGGATTTGAAATTGTTGTCTTTGTTTTATGGGATAATCTATCTTAAAAATGTGACAAAATTAAAATTCTGGGCTTTGAATAATAATGGTCAGGGAAAATGAAAAATTGATCAGGGAAAAAACAGAAAATCTTGAAAATGAAGTTTTGTGGCCACCTTCATTCACCCAATTTTCCGTTTTTTGTTCATTATTGTAATTAAGATTTTCAAATATCTACATGGAAATTTTTTGACCAAAAGTTTTTTCAGCCTAGATAATCTAGGTTCAAAAGATATGTGAAAAATTATCGTAAGAAGAAAAAATTTTAGTTAAATAAAATAAATAAGTAAATAAATAGCAATAAATAAAAAATTATTAAAAATAAATATTGAGAAAGTGTTGAAGTTGAAACTAAAAGCGAAATACGTTTGAACTCAATTCAGGGAGAGAACACGACTTCAGTAGTAAGAGTCGATACTAGTAAGACATAATACTACTGAACCTATACAGAACAAAATATTCTATTCTATAGTCAGATTTTTAAAATTAAATTAAATCAAAAAAAGTACTCTTTCAACTTTAAATTGACATTATTAATAATAAAAATTGTTTATTAAATCAATAATATATTTTTTTGTTTGAAATTACCAAGATTTTAAACTATCTAAAACTATTATTTAGAAGAAAATTGTTGCACTAATAACATAATAAATCAAATAAAAAACTTTAATTTCAATGAAAATATTTTATGTTTTATTATTTATTTAAAAAGGTGGCTAGTTTACACAATTTAGAATAATAATTTTTTTAAGATTAAATAATGACGCTTTTTAAAGTAAACAGTAATTTATTTCATTTCTTCTTTTTTTATGAAAAGAAATTTTTGTTCAATTAAAAGTGTTTTACATTGCATCTTATATTCATACTTGGAAATCAAAAACTTCATCAGAAAAAATTTCATATTACTTTTTCTTTCATTTTACCATTTTCTTTAGTCAGCTAATCTCGTGCTTCATCCGGAGTCTTGTCTCGATTTGGGCCTTGCCTAGTCTCATTTCGAGCCTCGTCTTGAGCCACGTCTCGCCTTGAGCCCCGCCTCGTCTTGAGTCTCGTCTCATCTCGTATCGTCTTGAGGCTCGTTTCCTCTAGTCTTGAGTCTTGCATTGTCTATTATCGAGTCTCGTCTTGTCTTGAGTATCTATTTAGATATATTACTTACAAAAACCTGAAATTTATTTCCTCTTGCCAATGAAATTTGGTTTCAATTCAAGTTTCTTTAAAAATTGCTAAAACTTTAATTTTAAATTTTGTATAAGTAAACACTTAATTTGGATAAATCTTAAGTTTTAATTAGATATGCTTTCAGTTTTAGATTTTAAAATGCAGAAGAACGCAATGACTTTAAATCTTGCCTCCTGTAAATAGGATCTTATAAAAAATTTAAGCAATTTGCTAAATTTTTTATTTCTGAAATTAATTAAATATAATAAATGAAAACACTAACTTACTGGGATTTTTTTATATTTTAAAACCATTATGAAATTTTTTTTATCAAATAGCTTGAACTAAAAACTTTAAAATATTTAAATATTTTTATCAACTTCCTAACAATGCTAGTTGTGAAATAGTTGCTAATGCAATATGATGTATTGTAACGCACATGAATTATATTCTGTCTCCAATTGATTTATAGTGATTATGAGGTATGATCCGGATAATTGTTACAGTTATTATGTAATTTATCTTTATTGCCACCACATATGGCATATCATATTTTATATTTATTGTTCATTGTATCTATTACTTTTTTATGATGATGACTTATTCCCTTTGTTTCCATATAAGTGCATTGACTATATCTAAATTTGCTTACATTCACCATGACAAGGTTTTCGAAATAAATCAATAAAAAAAAAGAAAAATCGCGAACTTAGGAATATTTGAATCTTTTGATATATTTTAACAAATTTGAATTTCAAGTGGATAATCTCAACTCTTGCAGATTTCAAGTGAATTATTTGGTTTAAAACTGGATCACTTGGATTACGTGAATAACTTCGAGTCCGTCTTTATCCCATACTATAGCAGGCTTTACATTAATTTCTGCGTCTCGTCTCGTCTCGCCTTGTCTCGAGACACTTCTCCCCTTGTCACCCCTCGCCACGAGACTCGTCTCGCCTCGAGACTTGTACTGTTTCTTCTTGAGTCTCGTCTAATCTTGAGTCCTGCATTACCTTGAGCCTCACCTCGATCTCGTCTCGTCTTATTTTTGGCCTCTTATTGATTCCTCTTCTCGCCTTTAGTCTCGTCTCTTCTTTAGCCCCATCTCATATTGATCTTGTTTAGTTTGGTATACATTTACTTAGTTAAAAAATTGTCTTTTGGTAGAAAATTAATCTTTTGGCTAAAAAATTCAACTATTTTTTTGAAAATATATTTTATTTGGTTGAATTATAAATTTCTAATAGAACAGCTAAGATGACTAATTATCTATAAAAGAGTTACATTTTCAACCTAAAAATAAGATCTTTCAATAAATAATTAGATTTTCTACCAAATAGTGAAATTTTCAATTAATTAGTTTGCTTTTTAACCAAATCGTTGAACTTTTCACAAAAGCGGTTTAATTTTCAAACTAAAAATATAATTCGTCAACAAAACGTTAATTTGCAAACAAATAGTTTAATTTTCTACCAAATTTTTGGATTTTAAAGCAAAAAAAAATGTCTGCAAAACCGTCCAATTTTCAACCTTAAAATATTAATATTCAACAAAAAAGTTCATAAAACCCCAAATTATTGAATTTTTAATAAAAAATGCATTTTTCAAAGAGTAGTTCAACTCTAAACACGTAGTTTATTTTTTTCCAGAAGATTTGTGTTTAAAATCTAAAGCAATTATATTTAAACAAAAACGAATAATTTTCAACAAAATATATGAAATTATAACTAAAAAAAATTGAATTTTTATTTACTTTCAAAATTGAAAAAAATTTAATTTCAAAATTTTTCAACCGAAAATGGATTTATTTCCATTTATTTTTAATTTGAATTTTTAGTTAAAAATTAATTTTCAACTAAAAAAAGTACGAGTTTTTAAAAGAGACTTAGATTTTCAACCAAATAGATGAATTTTCAGCTAAAATGATTAATCTTAAAAAAAGAGAATTATCAACTAAAGAGTTCAAAATTCAAACCAAAAAGCTAAATTTTTAAACAAAAGGTTATTTTATTATCCAGGAGATTTATTTTCGACCAAAAAAGTTAAGTTTTAAATAAAAAGTTGAGTTATTAACTAAAACAGATAAATTTTTCATCTAAAAAGGTAATAATTAAATTTTCTATTTGAAAAAAGCAAGTAATTTTCAACTAAAACAATGAATTTCATATTAAGTGATTTATTTTACAACCAAGTTCTTGGATGGTTGACCAAAAAAAGATGACTTTCTAAGAAAATATTTGGATTTTCAAAAAAAAATTAAATTTCCAACCACGCAGTTAAATTTGAAAAAATTAACTTGTTACCTAAAATATTTACATTTTCTGATTAGCGTTCATTAATTCAAATCGCATTTAAAGGAAGAAGCTGGAAAGTTTCATTTTGGCATTGCAAAAAAGTTGAAAAAAATCAAAACATTTCTCACCATTCGGCATGTCTATTGAAAATGATTAACTTTAAAAATATTTTAAAATTTTATGTGCATGGAAAAAAATCGTTAATTCTGTTTATTTATATTTTTGAATGTGAATGACCTTAGACAGAAAAAAGTAGGAATACCATTTTTCTTTGAAATATAATATTTAAAAAAATGACGAACAATAAAATTCGACCATTTGTATCTAAAATTGCCAAAAAATGTTTCTATTATTTCATGCCTTTTTTAAATTTTACGAAAAACAATTTTTTAGACATTTTTTGTACAAATGTACAAAATTGCATTTTTCGTCATTTTTTAAATATTACATTTCAACAAAAAAAGTTTTCTCTCTCTCTAAGGTTATTTACTTCCAAAAACTTCACCAAAAAACTATTTGTTCCCGTCAAAAAAATTAAAAAGAATTCAATCGACTTGCCAGAGGGTAAGAAATTTGTTTGAAACTTTTTTTTGTACCAGTTAAAAAAAAGTTGAGAATATTTTTATAATTTCTTTCGAAACTGATTGGCTCTTTGAAATTGATTCGAAGGGACTAACGAACCCAGAAATAAATGTCCAGTTATTTCTCTTGGGCGTCAAAGTGGAAGTGGATGGTGATAGAGAGAGCTAGCCATAATTACCTTGGGGTTTTTGAAAAAAATATAAAACTATGAAATATATACGTATCTTTGATGAAAGTAATTATCGCTTTTCCTAAAGTGATTCACGTTCCTTCCCCTCATTTTCAAGATTTATTTATGGATTTGACGCATATCGCAGTTGCAGTACGATTCGGAGTCACTGGCAGAGCGTTAGTCACGGTCGAGCAAAAAGACCAGAGAGAAGCAGGTGAGCAAAGAGAGAGACAGAAAGATTCATGCATGCAAAGACGTTGACCTTCGCTTGAGAAATTTTACAGTAATGTGGAAGCATTAGCCTTTTTTACTCATTCCGCATTTTCAATTTTTTTTTACTTTTTTCATTTTTACTTTATACTTTTTATATTTTATTCTTTGCGTTTTACTCTATCTCCAAGAAGCTAATTAAACCTAACAAAAACTTTTAAAATATTTTCCCTCAATTCTCAAATCTCAATTATTTTTATTATTTATATTAGTTGTCCATTATTATGAATTTTTTTACTGAAAATTTGATTATTTCATTTTTGGTTAAAAATTTCTTCCATTCATTTACAACTCACAACTCACAACTCACAACTCACAACTCACAACTCACAACTCACTACTCACTACTCACAGCTCACGACTTATGGCTCAGGCCTTAGAACTCAGGACTCACAACTCACGACTTAGAACTCATCACTCACAATTGACGACTTACAACTCAGAATTCCGAACTCACAAACCACAACTCACGACTTAGAACTCGGAACTCGTAACTCACCACTCACAACTTAGAACTCACAACTCGCGACTTATAACCCACAATTTAGAACTCATAAGTCACAACTCACAACTCGCAACTTATAACTAAGAATTCATAACACCTAAGTCACAACTCACAACTCACAATTCATGACTTAGGACTCAGAACTAGTGTTCTAAAGAATTTAAGTGATCGGAGGAATTCTCACGAGCATGAGAATATGCTCGAGAATATTCTCAACCTTAATGTGCTTTGAAAATTTAATGAGAATTTATAAGCATTTTGATTTATTTTTTTTATCGCATTTTCTATCATTATTAATTATAATTACATTATTTGAATTTCCCGGGATAATGCATTGCTTTAATTTGAAAAGGGCGCTAAGTTTAAATAATAATAAATTAGTCAAAGTAATGGAAAACATATTATTTGGATTAAACAGTGCCTTACTCCGGGTTGGTACAATATTCCAGTTTCTACATTCTTTTAGGTATAAAACTAACCTCACACCTAAAAGGTCAAAATATTAGAAAAATAAATGTTCAAAAAAAAGAAAAGAAAAGAAAATGATTTTTCTGCCAAAAAGAAT